>NC_090375.1:208909920-208912420 GCF_036365525.1 Heterodontus francisci | reverse complement strand
GAGGGGGAGGGGGGGAAGAGGGAGGGGGAGGGGGGGAAGAGGGAGGGGGAGGGGGGGAAGAGGGAGGGGGAGGGGGGGAAGAGGGAGGGGGAGGGGGGGAAGAGGGAGGGGGAGGGGGGGAAGAGGGAGCGGGAGGGGGGGAAGAGGGAGCGGGAGGGGGGGAAGAGGGAGCGGGAGGGGGGGAAGAGGGAGGTGGAGGGGGGGGAAGAGGGAGGGGGAGGGGGGGGAAGAGGGAGGGGGAGGGGGGGAAGAGGGAGGGGGAGGGGGGGAAGAGGGAGGGGGAGGGGGGGAAGAGGGAGGGGGAGGGGGGGAAGAGGGAGGGGGAGGGGGGGAAGAGGGAGGGGGAGGGGGGAAGAGGGAGGGGGAGGGGGGAAGAGGGAGGGGGAGGGGGGGGAAGAGGGAGAGGGAGGGGGGGGAAGGAAGGGGGAGAGGGAGGGGGAAGGAAGGGGGAGAGGGAGGGGGAAGGAAGGGGGAGAGGGAGGGGGAAGGAAGGGGGAGAGGGAGGGGGGAAGGAAGGGGGAGAGGGAGGGGGGAAGGAAGGGGGAGAGGGAGGGGGGGAAGGAAGAGGGAGAGGGAGGGGGGGAAGGAAGAGGGAGAGGGAGGGGGGGAAGGAAGAGGGAGAGGGAGGGGGGAAGGAAGAGGGAGAGGGAGGGGGGGAAGGAAGAGGGAGAGGGAGGGGGGGAAGGAAGAGGGAGAGGGAGGGGGGAAGGAAGAGGGAGAGGGAGGGGGGAAGGAAGAGGGAGAGGGAGCGGGGGAAGGAAGAGGAAGAGGGAGAGGGAGGGGGGAATGACAGAACAGGGTTGAAGGGCTAAATGGCCTCCTCCTCTTCCTCTGTCCTCTGACAAAGATCCTGCTATCACTCTCTGTGTCTGGGTCATCCTCTCGGTCTGTGTCTCCCTCTTTGCCTCTCTTTCTGTCTGTCTGTCTCTCTTTCCCTCCTCTCTCAGAACATCAGTCAGCTATTTTAGGTTTGTTCACGGTGGCCAATTTATGTTAGCACAGCACTGGGACATTTATTTCAGAGACTGACGCCTCACTAATGTAATGCTTTAAACTTGAAAGAGAAACAGATCCTGGGATTCAGTTGAATGTAGCTGCTCATCCCAAAATGTATCAGCAAACGTGTTTTTCAAATCAATTCAACAACAACCTCAACAGGGGAAAAACACCAATAAATGCAGCAACAACCTCAACAGGAGAAAAACACCAACAAATGCAACAACAACCTCAACATGGGAAAAAGCACCAACAAATGCAACAATTTCAACAGAAAAAGAACAGCTTCTTGAAGACAAAAAAAAAACAAATACAACAACAATGTCTGTAGGAGAAAAGCCACTAATAAAGTCATCATCAGAAGGGGAAAACACACCGATAAATAGGGCAGTGGCACAAGCTGTTGGAGGGACAGGAAAGCGTTTATGAAGGGACAGAGTATCTGACCACAGCCGGGATGGTGTAATTGTAAACAACAAAGCCCATTTCAGCCTGCAATATGAAAAGGAGGGATAGAGAGCTGAGAGGGAATCAGTTGATTTTGACTGGGTTAATGAAGGGGCAATGGCGTCATGCCGCTCCCACAATGCCCCGCGACTGGGAAAGGCCCCTATCTGGAGGACAGGCCGCGCTGCTTTCTGGGAGGAGGCTCCGCACATGCGCATCTCCACAAACATGGCGGCTGATGACGCATCAGTCCCTCCAGGGCGCCACTGTGCTTTGATTGGCTGCGTCGCCCCACGTGTTTGGAGGTCAAGGGGTCAAAAGCTGCCTCGCTTTGGGCGACATGTGACCACCCTGGGGTGGGGGAGGGGTCAGCACCAGACTCTTAAAGGGACCCTGCACCACCAGAACTGTCCCAAACTCTTAAAGGGACCCAACATGAACTGACAGAGCAAGAGAGTTAGAGAGCAAGTAAAAGAGAGGGAAATAGAAAAGAGAGAGTGATGGAGAGAGAGAGAAATGAGATTGAAAGAATAATAGAGGGATGGAGAGACTGATAGAAAATAGGTGAGCAGGGAATTGGAAGTATTTGGGGGTGCAAGGAGCTGGTAGTATTGGAAGGAGGAGGGATCTGGTAGTATTGGGGGTGCAGGGAGCTGGTAGTTTTGGAGGTGCAGGGAGCTGGTAGTTTTGGAGGTGCAGGGAGCTGGTAGTATTTGGGGGAAAGCAGTGAACTGGCATTATTGGATGAAGCTGGGAGCTGGTAGTATTGGAGGGAGCAGGGAACTGGCAATATTGGATGGAGCAGGGGGCTGGTAGTATTGGAGGGAGCAGGGAGCTGGTATTATTGGAGGGAGCAGGTAACTGGCATTATTGGAGGGAGCATGGAGCTCGGAGTATTGGAGGGAGCAGGGAACTGGGAGTATTCGGGGCAGCAGGGAGCTGGTAGTATTGCCCAACGGATGGGGTGAGGGAGAGAGAGAGAGATAGAGAGAGAGATGGGGTGAGGGAGAGACGGATGGGCTGAGGGAGAGAGAGACGGATGGGGTGAGGGAGAAAG
>NC_090375.1:208832420-208907420 GCF_036365525.1 Heterodontus francisci | reverse complement strand
AGAGAGGAAGATAGAGAGATGTGGTGAGGGAGAGAGAGAGAGACGGGGTGAGACGGAGATAGACGGATGGGCTGAGGGAGAAAGAGAGAGACAAAGATACAAGAGAGAGAGACAGACAGATGGGGTGAGGGAGAGAGAGAGACAGATGGGGCTGAGGGGGAGAGAGAGAGAGAGATGGGGTGAGAGAGAGAGAGAGAGACACAGATGGGCTGAGGGGGAGAGAGAGAGAGACAGATGGGCTGAGGGGGAGAGAGAGAGAGATAGAAATGGGCCGAGGGAGAGAGAGCGAGAGAAAGATACAGAGATGGGGTGAGGGAGAGAGAGAGAGAGACGGGTGAGGCGGAGAGAAACGGATGGGCTGAGGGAGAAGGAGAGAGACAAAGATACAAGAGAGAGAGAGAGACAGATGGGGTGAGGGAGAGATAGAGAGACAGATGGGGCTGAGGGGGAGAGAGAGAGAGAGAGATGGGGTGAGGGCGAGATAGATAAAGATAGGGTGAGGAAGGGAGAGTGACGGGTAAGGAGGAGAGATAGAGTCTGGCTGAGGGACAGAGAGAGAGCAAGAGAGAGAGAGAGACACCATAAGGGAGAGAGTGAGGAATAAAATGTCTCAAAGGGGTAGGACGGGCAAGAGGGACTAAATGGCCTCCTCCTGTCTTCCGAAAGGATTTATTAATATTACATCCTGAAATAAACAAGGTCGTGATGATCATTTTTGGCAAATAAAATGGAATTAATTAGCAACAGGTTCTCCTTTAAAATTATTAATCTGAATTCACAATATTACTTGTGTGAATTTCGATAATTTGCTGTTTATTAACATAACTGAATAAATAAATATTGGAAGATTCAATGTCACATTGTTCCCATCCTTGTTCAAACTCCTACTGACTCACTCGAAGGTTGAAACCGAAGGAGCAGTTCTGAAGGTGCGAGGTTCCTTTAAGAGGTTGGGACTGTCCCTCTCCCTGCTCCCCCTTGGGGTCACAGTGCTGGGTCAGGGGTCACAGACACTGGGATTGACCCATGACTCCCTGACTCCAAAGACAAGAAAAGGAAAGCAAAAATTCTCCTGGTCCCTGTGAAATCAGATTGACAATAAATTTAAACCCCGAGAGTGAAATATAAAAGGAGAACAGAGAGATTCTGATGTTTGTAAAAACATGATTTACACAGAGGGAAGTGTTTGTGTTTATCTGTCTAAGTTGGTCAATGTGAATATATGTGTCTCTGTGAATATATGTGTCTCTGTGTGGGTTTCTCTCTCTCTCGGTCAGTGGGAATGGAGGTGTCTGACTGTGGATTTCTATGTGTGTGTGTTTATCTGGACATGTTAGTCTGCCTGTGTTTATGTGACTGTCTTTGTGTCTGTGTGTGTCTTTGTGTCTCTGTGTTTGTGTTTCCAATTCTGGATGTGAGGGTGGGAGAGGACACAGAAGGACACTCTCTAATCTCTTATTAAAGATCTTTCATCTTAACAACTCCGATGAATGGACAGAAATATTCTCCACAAAATATCAAGCAGTTGTATCTTAATACTTGTCAGGACAGAAGTGCCTCTCTCAAACACGGCCTATGTTAGGTTTATATGGGCTGATGATATCAAGTTAGGTGGGACAGTAAGCTGTGAGGAGGGCACAAAGAGACTGCAAAGGGAGATTGACAGGTTAAGTGAGCGGGCAAGGAAGTGGCAGCTGGAATATCATGCGGAGAGATGTGAGGTTCTTCACTTTGGCAGGAAGAATAGAAACACAGAACATTTTTCAAATGGTGAGAAACGATGAAATGTTGGTATTCAGAGGGATTTGGGTGTCCTTGTACATAAATCACAGAAAGTTAACATGCAGGTACAGCAAATGGAGTGTTGGCCTTTATTGCAAGGGGGTTAGAGTACAATAGTGAGGAAGTCTTGCTGTAATGGTACAGGGTTTGGTGAGCCCACACCTGGAGAGAGACGGAGTGAAGGAGAAGGTGAGGAATAAGAAGTCCCAAAGGTGTTACACAGGGTGCATTATAAAACAAAATCTGATACCAAACCCACATGAGGAGAGATTAAGGCTGATGACCAAATGTTTGGTCAAAGAGGTTAGTTTTAAGGAACGTCTTTAAGCAGGAATGAGAGATCGAGAGAGACGGAGAGGTTTAGGGAAGGAATTCCCCAGTGTTAACAGGCAGTGACATTAATTCCTGATTGCCGGTAGAGATTTGTTAGGAAAGGGTATTAATGTTTACGGAGCCGAGACAGTTCGATGTGGAGAAGGAGCAAATCAGCCATGACCTGAATGAATGGGCAGGACAGTCTCGAGGGGACGAATGGCCTCCTCCTGTCATTGTAAGGGCTTTATTAATATCCCTGCCAATGCATTGATGGTTTTCTGTTTCACAAAAATGACCAGGTTGGGGTTCTCTCTAAACCCTCCCGCCAGCCTTGGAACGACTCACGGATTCATGTCTAAGGGAACTGGTCAATTGTTCTGGTAGAATTTCCCACTTTGCTGATGGGTTAATAAAGCAGATGGGATCCTGAGCTTTATAAACAGGTCTAGAGTATAAAAGTCAGGAAGTGATGCTAAACCTTTATAAAATAATAGTTTGTCCTCGGCTGCAGTATTGTGTCCAATTCTGGTTAACAAAACTGAGGCTCATGGGATAGGAGGGCCTGTGTCAGCTTGGATCAAAAATTGGTGAAAGGACAGAAAGCAGCGAGTTGTGGTAAATGGTTGTTTTTCAGACTGGAAGATGGTAGACAGCAGTGTTCCCCAAAAGTCAGTGCTTTTTGTCAAATTTTAATATTTGCCGATGATAACAAACTTGGAGGAGATGCAAACAGTGAGGATGACTCCAATCGACTACAACAGGACATAGATAGTTGAGCAGAATGGGCAGACAAGTGTCAGAAGGAATTTAATACAGGGAAATGTGAGGTGATGTATTTTGGCAGAAGGGATAGGGAGAGGCAATATAGACTTAATGGCCCAGTTCTAGAGAGTGTGCAGGGACAGAGGGACCTGGGGATACATGGACATACATCTTTGAAGGTGGCAGGACATATTGAGAAAGTAGTCAGCAAAGCATATGGGGTCTTGGGCTTCATAAATAGAGATTTTGAATACAAAAGCATGAAAGTTATGCTGAATGTTTATAAGCCTCTGGTTAGGCCACGACCAGAATACTGCATCCAATTCTGGTGACCACACTTTAGGAAGGATGTGAGGGTCCATTGGAGGGAGCAGAGGGGATGGTGGTTCCAGAGATGGGGGATTTTAGCAAAGTGGACTGGAAACAGCTACTTGAAGGTCAATCAGTGTCAGAGCAGTAAGAGTTACTGAGGGTTGAGAACAAATATGTTCACACAAAGACAAACAGGGTGGGACTCCCAAATCTAGAGCCCCTTGGATGTCAAGGATCAAACCGGGTAGGATAAGGCACAAGAGGGAAGCTTATGTCAGATACCGAGAGCTCAATACCACAGAAAGTGTCGAAAGTTCAGGGGTGAAATTCAAAAGCAAATTAGGAGAGCAAAGAAATGGCCGGAAAATAATATTACCAAGTAAAAGCAAAGAAATCACAAAGATGTTTTATAAATACATTAAGAGCACGAGGATAACTAAGGATAGAGTATTAGGGACCAAAAAGGGAATGTGTGTGTGGAGGTGGGAGATGTGGGCATGGTTCATAATGAATACTTTGTGTCCGTCTTTATAAAAGAGGGGGAACAATGCAGATATTCTAGTGAAAGAGGAGGAGTGTGAAATATTGGATGGGATAAACAGAGTGAGAGGGAAATAATAAGGGGTTTGGCATCTTTGAAAGTGGATAAATGGTCAGGCCTGGATGCATTGGAATCAGTTCAGAGAAGGTTCACTCGGCTGATTCCTGGGATGAAGGGGTTGTCTTATGAGGAATGGTTGAACAGGTTGGGACTATACTCATTGGAGTTGAGAAGAATGAGAGGTGATCTTATTGAAACATACAAGATTCTGAGGGGACTTTACAGGGCGGATGTTGGGAGGATGTTCCCCTTGTGGAGGAGTCTTGAACTAGGGGGCACAGTTTAAAAATAAAGGTTCTGCCATTTAAGACTGAGCTAGCGGTTGGTTAGGCTTTGGAATTCTCTTCCCCAGAAAGCAGTGGAGGTTGGGTCAATGACTATATACAAGGGAGTCAAGGGTTACGGGGGGCAGGCAGGAAAGTGGAGTTAAAGTCACTATCAGATCAATCATGATCGTATTGACTGGCAGAACAGGCTCGATGGGCTGAATGGCCTACTCCTGCTCCTATTTCTTTGGATCTACTGTATAAATTGGAGGGTTTTCTCTCCACTTTTTAAACCATTTTTATAGCAGAGACAGGGCCATGTGTAATATAAACACAGACAGGGTCCAGTGCAGACCTAACTAGTGCATTGATAACTGAGACTAGTGTAAAAGGTATCAAGGATACAGAATTGTAAATATACATTCAGGGGAAATTTTTTTAGGCCAGTATCTAGCAAGGTCAACAAGAGATGGGTCAGTTTTACACTTAGTTTTAGGGAATGAAGCTGAGCCGGTGGAAGGTGATTTAGAAAAAGTGGACTGGAAAAAGCTACTTGAAGGTAAATCAGTGTCAGAGCAGTGAGAGGGAATCATTTCATCTTGGAGGATTTATTATTCCAGAGTTATTTTTTATTTTCAGAGAAATTCAAATTCACAAGAGCCCAATGTGGGATTTGAACTCCTGCTTTTTCAGTCATTAGCTCAGGTTTTCAGATTACAAACTGTAAAAGACATTCACCTTCCTCCTGTTGTTGCCTGACTGTCTCAGCTTTTGTATATTGTCCCCAATCTTGTTCTTTCATGTGTCGAAAGACTTTGATGTTATTCAGACATTGGTAAACCACTTCATTCTCTCAGGACATCGGCTGAAAGACATTCAGGGACACAATCCACAATCTAATTCACACCCTATTCAAGCAACCAAAATCTACAACTCCATTCAAACACCCCGATATCCTGTCCCTGCACAGATAACTGACAGTTCCACAATGCAGGAATGTCTGAATGAGAAACCACATTTACCTGACACAATCCAAGCTCCAAATTGAATCATTAAGATATCGAAAATACCACAGAAATGTGACTTGTTCCTGGTAACAGTGAGACTGAAACATTTCAGGCTACTATTCAACCAGGAAGGATTCTGAGAAAAGTCAGGATCAGGATTGAAAGAGAAAGAGAGAGGGTGAAATGGAGAGAGAGAGAAAGAGACTGTCAGCTCCTGTATGTGTTAGGGTTCTCTGTTCCTTCACCTATTTTAACATTGTACCATTTAATTTCGATTGCCTCTCCCAGTCTTCCTTCCAAAATCCATCACTTCACACTTCTCAGCATTGAAGTTAACCTGCCATGTATCTGTCCAATTTACCAGACTGCCAACAGCCTCCTGAAGTCTGCTACTATTCTCTTCTCTCTCTGCTACATTTCCAAAGATTTGTGTCATCTACAAACTTTAAAGTTCTGCCCCGTAAACCCAAGTCAAGTCATTAATATACAGAGTAAAGCTCCCTCTACACTGATCCATCAAACACTCCCAGGGCAGGAAGATCATGGGGTGGATACAAGAGTGAATCTCGCTCCACACTGTCCGAAACAGACAGAGAGAGAGAGAGACAGAATGAGAGAAACAGAGAGACACAGACCGACAGGGTGACTGAGAGAGAAAGAAGGATATTTAACATCGGACATAGGAAGAGGAGGCAATTTAACCCCTCAACCCTGTTCCAGCATTCAATGAGACCAGGGCTGATCTGTGATCTAACGAACACCATATATCCCACCTTTGCCCCTTATCTCTTAATACCTTTGGCGAACAAGAATCTATCAATCACAGATTTAAAAATTAACCAATAAGCCAGCATGACATTTCCACAACCAATATCATGAGGATGTGATGGCTCCCACAGTGGAATAGCTTGCCTGCTATTTAAAATGGAGGCTATTCCTTCTGGATCATCAAAAGTGTCCACCTGGGCCCCAACTTCATCTACATTTCTCCCTCTCCCGATGCTTTTTTTTTCTCCATACCTATCTCTTATATGACACAGCAGTGAAGGATGACATCAAATTAATATATCTTACATTCTCCCTTTCAATCCACTCCAACAAACTCTCTCTCAAACCTTGCCCCTCTCTACAGCCCTCTCTCTGCCTTTATATATAACCCTCTCTCCCTCTGTCTCTCTCCGAGTGTCAGAGATAGCAGGAGGGAGAAACAGAGAGAGGAAGACAGAGAGAGGAAGACAGAGAGAGAATGTTGAAGGAACTGTACTCTGTTCCTGAGCTGTGCTGAACCTGCTCCGGGAGTGTTTGATGGGCGACATTAATCGGCCGTGTACAGTCCTGTATCAGACTGTGAAGAAGCAGAACATGTTCAGTACACAACGGGTCAAAGGGAATGATTCACTCCTGTCTGCTACTGGGAAGAGAGACTGACCTTAACATCAAGGCAGCGTTTGACCGAGTGTGGCATCAAGGGGCCCGAGTAAAACTCAGTGGGAATCAGGGGAAACCTCACCACTGGTTGGAGCACAAAGGAAGATGGTTGTGGTTGTTGGAGGTCAATCATCTCAGTCTCAGGACATCACTGCAGGAAAATAGAGACAAGATAAATGAAATGTCATAAAAAGTGAAATGGTCGAACAATGTTAGATTAGATTAGAGATACAGCACTGAAACAGGCCCTTCGGCCCACCGAGTCTGTGCCGAACATCAACCACCCATTTATACTAATCCTATACTAATCCCATATTCCTACCAAACATCCCCACCTGTCCCTATATTTCCCTACCACCTACCTATACTAGTGACAATTTATAACGGCCAATTTACCTATCAACCTGCAAGTCTTTTGGCTTGTGGGAGGAAACCGGAGTACCCGGAGAAAACCCACGCAGACACAGGGAGAACTTGCAAACTCCACACAGGCAGTACCCGGAATCGAACCCGGGTTTCTGGAGCTGTGAGGCTGCGGTGCTAACCACTGCGCCACTGTGCCGCTGTTATGGGAAAGCCCAGGCCTCCATCTGATTCCATTCAGACAGACAGACAGATATCAATATAAATGAAGACATATATTTGTCTGGGTTAGAGATGGAAGACTGAACATTCCCTTCGGTCTTGTTACTAGCTATCAGCAGCTGTGTACAATTTCTAATTGCTCTGGTTTGATGTGGGTAATATTTATCTTTGAAAGGATGGGGTGACTCTTATAACAATCTCCCAGAGATAAAGTAGGATTGAGGGACTGGAGTAAAAGGTCAGTAATAGTGCAATGCACTTCACACGACTGAGTAACAAACTCTGTTGTGTTAAAGTTTAATAAATCACACTTGTGTTGCACTGTGACAATTGTCGGCAGTTTTTTTTTTTAACAATAGGGATTGATTTTCTTGCAGGATTTTCGATTGTACTTTCCTTTATTGGCCGATATATAGAAGATAAGAGCAGGGAGGTTATGCTCGAACCAGAGAAAACACTAGTTAGACCACAGCTAGAGTACTGCATAGAGTTCTGGTCAGCACATTACAGGCAGGATGTGATTACAGGAGAGAGAGAGAGAGTACAGAGGAGATTTACAGAGGATGTTGTCAGGAATGGAGAATTTTAGCTACCAGGAAAGATTAGACAGGCTGGAGTTGTTTTCTTTGGAACGGAGGAGGCTGATGGGAGATTTAATCGAGGTGTATAAAGTTATGAAGAGTCCAGATAAAGTGGATAGGAAGGACCAATAGAGAACAACCCACGGTGGGCAATCTAGCCAGATATCTGAAGGAACTGAAATAAAGACAGAGAGAGGGAGAGAAAGAGGGACAGAGAGAGAGATAGAGAGGGGGGAGGGAGAGAGAGAGACTTAACGAAAGAGACAGAGGGCGAGAGAGAGATAGAGAGAGGGATGGGGGAGAGAGAGAGAGAGAGAGAGAGAGAGAGAAAGATACAGAGATGGGGTGAGGGAGAGAGAGAGAGACGGGGTGAGGCGGAGAGAGACGGATGGGCTGAGGGAGAAAGAGAGAGAGAGAGATCCGAGAGAGAGAGAGAGAGAGAGATGGGCTGAGGGAGAGAGAGAGAGAGAGAAAGATAGAGAGCTGGGCTGAGGGAGAAAGAGAGAGAAAGCTACAGAGATGGGGTGAGGGAGAGAGAGAGAGAGAGACGGGGTGAGGCGGAGAGAGACAGATGGGCTGAGGGGGAGAGAGAGAGACAAAGATACAAGAGAGACAGACAGACAGATGGGGTGAGGGAGAGAGAGAGACAGATGGGGCTGAGGGGGAGAGAGAGAGAGAGATGGGGTGAGAGAGAGAGAGAGACAGATGGGCTGAGGGGGAGAGAGAGAGAGATAGAGATGGGCCGAGGGAGAGAGAGCGAGAGAAAGATAGAGATGGGGTGAGGGAGAGAGAGAGAGACGGATGGGCTGAGGGAGAAGGAGAGAGACAAAGATACAAGAGAGAGAGAGAGACAGATGGGGTGAGGGAGAGATAGAGAGACAGATGGGGCTGAGGGGGAGAGAGAGAGAGAGAGATGGGGTGGGGGAGAGATAGATAAAGATAGGGTGAGGAAGGGAGAGTGACGGGTAAGGAGAGAGAGAGAGAGTCTGGCTGAGGGACAGAGAGAGAGAGAGAGACACCGTAAGGGAGAGAGTGAGGAATAAAATGTCTCAAAGGGGTAGGATGGGCAAGAGGGACTAAACGGCCTCCTCCTGTCTTCTGAAAGGATTTATTAATATTACATCCTGAAATAAACAAGGTCGTGATGATCATTTTTGGCAAATAAAATGGAATTAATTAGCAACAGGTTCTCCTTTAAAATTATTAATCTGAATTCACAATATTACTTGTGTGAATTTCGATAATTTGCTGTTTATTAACATAACTGAATAAATAAATATTGGAAGATTCAATGTCACATTGTTCCCATCCTTGTTCAAACTCCTACTGACTCACTCGAAGGTTGAAACCGAAGGAGCAGTTCTGAAGGTGCGAGGTCCCTTTAAGAGGTTGGGACTGTCCCTCTCCCTGCTCCCCCTTGGGGTCACAGTGCTGGGTCAGGGGTCACAGACACTGGGATTGACCCATGACTCCCTGACTCCAAAGACAAGAAAAGGAAAGCAAAAATTCTCCTGGTCCCTGTGAAATCAGATTGACAATAAATTTAAACCCCGAGAGTGAAATATAAAAGGAGAACAGAGAGATTCTGATGTTTGTAAAAACATGATTTACACAGAGGGAAGTGTTTGTGTTTATCTGTCTAAGTTGGTCAATGTGAATATATGTGTCTCTGTGTGGGTTTCGCTCTCTCTCGGTCAGTGGGAATGGAGGTGTCTGACTGTGGATTTCTATGTGTGTGTGTTTATCTGGACATGTTAGTCTGCCTGTGTTTATGTGACTGTCTTTGTGTCTGTGTGTGTCTTTGTGTCTCTGTGTTTGTGTTTCCAATTCTGGATGTGAGGGTGGGAGAGGACACAGAAGGACACTCTCTAATCTCTTATTAAAGATCTTTCATCTTAACAACTCCGATGAATGGACAGAAATATTCTCCACAAAATATCAAGCAGTTGTATCTTAATACTTGTCAGGACAGAAGTGCCTCTCTCAAACACGGCCTATGTTAGGTTTATATGGGCTGATGATATCAAGTTAGGTGGGACAGTAAGCTGTGAGGAGGGCACAAAGAGACTGCAAAGGGAGATTGACAGGTTAAGTGAGCGGGCAAGGAAGTGGCAGCTGGAATATCATGCGGAGAGATGTGAGGTTCTTCACTTTGGCAGGAAGAATAGAAACACAGAACATTTTTCAAATGGTGAGAAACGATGAAATGTTGGTATTCAGAGGGATTTGGGTGTCCTTGTACATAAATCACAGAAAGTTAACATGCAGGTACAGCAAATGGAGTGTTGGCCTTTATTGCAAGGGGGTTAGAGTACAATAGTGAGGAAGTCTTGCTGTAATGGTACAGGGTTTGGTGAGCCCACACCTGGAGAGAGACGGAGTGAAGGAGAAGGTGAGGAATAAGAAGTCCCAAAGGTGTTACACAGGGTGCATTATAAAACAAAATCTGATACCAAACCCACATGAGGAGAGATTAAGGCTGATGACCAAATGTTTGGTCAAAGAGGTTAGTTTTAAGGAACGTCTTTAAGCAGGAATGAGAGATCGAGAGAGACGGAGAGGTTTAGGGAAGGAATTCCCCAGTGTTAACAGGCAGTGACATTAATTCCTGATTGCCGGTAGAGATTTGTTAGGAAAGGGTATTAATGTTTACGGAGCCGAGACAGTTCGATGTGGAGAAGGAGCAAATCAGCCATGACCTGAATGAATGGGCAGGACAGTCTCGAGGGGACGAATGGCCTCCTCCTGTCATTGTAAGGGCTTTATTAATATCCCTGCCAATGCATTGATGGTTTTCTGTTTCACAAAAATGACCAGGTTGGGGTTCTCTCTAAACCCTCCCGCCAGCCTTGGAACGACTCACGGATTCATGTCTAAGGGAACTGGTCAATTGTTCTGGTAGAATTTCCCACTTTGCTGATGGGTTAATAAAGCAGATGGGATCCTGAGCTTTATAAACAGGTCTAGAGTATAAAAGTCAGGAAGTGATGTTAAACCTTTATAAAATAATAGTTTGTCCTCGGCTGCAGTATTGTGTCCAATTCTGGTTAACAAAACTGAGGCTCATGGGATAGGAGGGCCTGTGTCAGCTTGGATCAAAAATTGGTGAAAGGACAGAAAGCAGCGAGTTGTGGTAAATGGTTGTTTTTCAGACTGGAAGATGGTAGACAGCAGTGTTCCCCAAAAGTCAGTGCTTTTTGTCAAATTTTAATATTTGCCGATGATAACAAACTTGGAGGAGATGCAAACAGTGAGGATGACTCCAATCGACTACAACAGGACATAGATAGTTGAGCAGAATGGGCAGACAAGTGTCAGAAGGAATTTAATACAGGGAAATGTGAGGTGATGTATTTTGGCAGAAGGGATAGGGAGAGGCAATATAGACTTAATGGCCCAGTTCTAGAGAGTGTGCAGGGACAGAGGGACCTGGGGATACATGGACATACATCTTTGAAGGTGGCAGGACATATTGAGAAAGTAGTCAGCAAAGCATATGGGGTCTTGGGCTTCATAAATAGAGATTTTGAATACAAAAGCATGAAAGTTATGCTGAATGTTTATAAGCCTCTGGTTAGGCCACGACCAGAATACTGCATCCAATTCTGGTGACCACACTTTAGGAAGGATGTGAGGGTCCATTGGAGGGAGCAGAGGGGATGGTGGTTCCAGAGATGGGGGATTTTAGCAAAGTGGACTGGAAACAGCTACTTGAAGGTCAATCAGTGTCAGAGCAGTAAGAGTTACTGAGGGTTGAGAACAAATATGTTCACACAAAGACAAACAGGGTGGGACTCCCAAATCTAGAGCCCCTTGGATGTCAAGGATCAAACCGGGTAGGATAAGGCACAAGAGGGAAGCTTATGTCAGATACCGAGAGCTCAATACCACAGAAAGTGTCGAAAGTTCAGGGGTGAAATTCAAAAGCAAATTAGGAGAGCAAAGAAATGGCCGGAAAATAATATTACCAAGTAAAAGCAAAGAAATCACAAAGATGTTTTATAAATACATTAAGAGCACGAGGATAACTAAGGATAGAGTATTAGGGACCAAAAAGGGAATGTGTGTGTGGAGGTGGGAGATGTGGGCATGGTTCATAATGAATACTTTGTGTCCGTCTTTATAAAAGAGGGGGAACAATGCAGATATTCTAGTGAAAGAGGAGGAGTGTGAAATATTGGATGGGATAAACAGAGTGAGAGGGAAATAATAAGGGGTTTGGCATCTTTGAAAGTGGATAAATGGTCAGGCCTGGATGCATTGGAATCAGTTCAGAGAAGGTTCACTCGGCTGATTCCTGGGATGAAGGGGTTGTCTTATGAGGAATGGTTGAACAGGTTGGGACTATACTCATTGGAGTTGAGAAGAATGAGAGGTGATCTTATTGAAACATACAAGATTCTGAGGGGACTTTACAGGGCGGATGTTGGGAGGATGTTCCCCTTGTGGAGGAGTCTTGAACTAGGGGGCACAGTTTAAAAATAAAGGTTCTGCCATTTAAGACTGAGCTAGCGGTTGGTTAGGCTTTGGAATTCTCTTCCCCAGAAAGCAGTGGAGGTTGGGTCAATGACTATATACAAGGGAGTCAAGGGTTACGGGGGGCAGGCAGGAAAGTGGAGTTAAAGTCACTATCAGATCAATCATGATCGTATTGACTGGCAGAACAGGCTCGATGGGCTGAATGGCCTACTCCTGCTCCTATTTCTTTGGATCTACTGTATAAATTGGAGGGTTTTCTCTCCACTTTTTAAACCATTTTTATAGCAGAGACAGGGCCATGTGTAATATAAACACAGACAGGGTCCAGTGCAGACCTAACTAGTGCATTGATAACTGAGACTAGTGTAAAAGGTATCAAGGATACAGAATTGTAAATATACATTCAGGGGAAATTTTTTTAGGCCAGTATCTAGCAAGGTCAACAAGAGATGGGTCAGTTTTACACTTAGTTTTAGGGAATGAAGCTGAGCCGGTGGAAGGTGATTTAGAAAAAGTGGACTGGAAAAAGCTACTTGAAGGTAAATCAGTGTCAGAGCAGTGAGAGGGAATCATTTCATCTTGGAGGATTTATTATTCCAGAGTTATTTTTTATTTTCAGAGAAATTCAAATTCACAAGAGCCCAATGTGGGATTTGAACTCCTGCTTTTTCAGTCATTAGCTCAGGTTTTCAGATTACAAACTGTAAAAGACATTCACCTTCCTCCTGTTGTTGCCTGACTGTCTCAGCTTTTGTATATTGTCCCCAATCTTGTTCTTTCATGTGTCGAAAGACTTTGATGTTATTCAGACATTGGTAAACCACTTCATTCTCTCAGGACATCGGCTGAAAGACATTCAGGGACACAATCCACAATCTAATTCACACCCTATTCAAGCAACCAAAATCTACAACTCCATTCAAACACCCCGATATCCTGTCCCTGCACAGATAACTGACAGTTCCACAATGCAGGAATGTCTGAATGAGAAACCACATTTACCTGACACAATCCAAGCTCCAAATTGAATCATTAAGATATCGAAAATACCACAGAAATGTGACTTGTTCCTGGTAACAGTGAGACTGAAACATTTCAGGCTACTATTCAACCAGGAAGGATTCTGAGAAAAGTCAGGATCAGGATTGAAAGAGAAAGAGAGAGGGTGAAATGGAGAGAGAGAGAAAGAGACTGTCAGCTCCTGTATGTGTTAGGGTTCTCTGTTCCTTCACCTATTTTAACATTGTACCATTTAATTTCGATTGCCTCTCCCAGTCTTCCTTCCAAAATCCATCACTTCACACTTCTCAGCATTGAAGTTAACCTGCCATGTATCTGTCCAATTTACCAGACTGCCAACAGCCTCCTGAAGTCTGCTACTATTCTCTTCTCTCTCTGCTACATTTCCAAAGATTTGTGTCATCTACAAACTTTAAAGTTCTGCCCCGTAAACCCAAGTCAAGTCATTAATATACAGAGTAAAGCTCCCTCTACACTGATCCATCAAACACTCCCAGGGCAGGAAGATCATGGGGTGGATACAAGAGTGAATCTCGCTCCACACTGTCCGAAACAGACAGAGAGAGAGAGAGACAGAATGAGAGAAACAGAGAGACACAGACCGACAGGGTGACTGAGAGAGAAAGAAGGATATTTAACATCGGACATAGGAAGAGGAGGCAATTTAACCCCTCAACCCTGTTCCAGCATTCAATGAGACCAGGGCTGATCTGTGATCTAACGAACACCATATATCCCACCTTTGCCCCTTATCTCTTAATACCTTTGGCGAACAAGAATCTATCAATCACAGATTTAAAAATTAACCAATAAGCCAGCATGACATTTCCACAACCAATATCATGAGGATGTGATGGCTCCCACAGTGGAATAGCTTGCCTGCTATTTAAAATGGAGGCTATTCCTTCTGGATCATCAAAAGTGTCCACCTGGGCCCCAACTTCATCTACATTTCTCCCTCTCCCGATGCTTTTTTTTTCTCCATACCTATCTCTTATATGACACAGCAGTGAAGGATGACATCAAATTAATATATCTTACATTCTCCCTTTCAATCCACTCCAACAAACTCTCTCTCAAACCTTGCCCCTCTCTACAGCCCTCTCTCTGCCTTTATATATAACCCTCTCTCCCTCTGTCTCTCTCCGAGTGTCAGAGATAGCAGGAGGGAGAAACAGAGAGAGGAAGACAGAGAGAGGAAGACAGAGAGAGAATGTTGAAGGAACTGTACTCTGTTCCTGAGCTGTGCTGAACCTGCTCCGGGAGTGTTTGATGGGCGACATTAATCGGCCGTGTACAGTCCTGTATCAGACTGTGAAGAAGCAGAACATGTTCAGTACACAACGGGTCAAAGGGAATGATTCACTCCTGTCTGCTACTGGGAAGAGAGACTGACCTTAACATCAAGGCAGCGTTTGACCGAGTGTGGCATCAAGGGGCCCGAGTAAAACTCAGTGGGAATCAGGGGAAACCTCACCACTGGTTGGAGCACAAAGGAAGATGGTTGTGGTTGTTGGAGGTCAATCATCTCAGTCTCAGGACATCACTGCAGGAAAATAGAGACAAGATAAATGAAATGTCATAAAAAGTGAAATGGTCGAACAATGTTAGATTAGATTAGAGATACAGCACTGAAACAGGCCCTTCGGCCCACCGAGTCTGTGCCGAACATCAACCACCCATTTATACTAATCCTATACTAATCCCATATTCCTACCAAACATCCCCACCTGTCCCTATATTTCCCTACCACCTACCTATACTAGTGACAATTTATAACGGCCAATTTACCTATCAACCTGCAAGTCTTTTGGCTTGTGGGAGGAAACCGGAGTACCCGGAGAAAACCCACGCAGACACAGGGAGAACTTGCAAACTCCACACAGGCAGTACCCGGAATCGAACCCGGGACCCTGGAGCTGTGAGGCTGCGGTGCTAACCACTGCGCCACTGTGCCGCTGTTATGGGAAAGCCCAGGCCTCCATCTGATTCCATTCAGACAGACAGACAGATATCAATATAAATGAAGACATATATTTGTCTGGGTTAGAGATGGAAGACTGAACATTCCCTTCGGTCTTGTTACTAGCTATCAGCAGCTGTGTACAATTTCTAATTGCTCTGGTTTGATGTGGGTAATATTTATCTTTGAAAGGATGGGGTGACTCTTATAACAATCTCCCAGAGATAAAGTAGGATTGAGGGACTGGAGTAAAGGTCAGTAATAGTGCAATGCACTTCACACGACTGAGTAACAAACTCTGTTGTGTTAAAGTTTAATAAATCACACTTGTGTTGCACTGTGACAATTGTCGGCAGTTTTTTTTTTAACAATAGGGATTGATTTTCTTGCAGGATTTTCGATTGTACTTTCCTTTATTGGCCGATATATAGAAGATAAGAGCAGGGAGGTTATGCTCGAACCAGAGAAAACACTAGTTAGACCACAGCTAGAGTACTGCATAGAGTTCTGGTCAGCACATTACAGGCAGGATGTGATTACAGGAGAGAGAGAGAGAGTACAGAGGAGATTTACAGAGAATGTTGTCAGGAATGGAGAATTTTAGCTACCAGGAAAGATTAGACAGGCTGGAGTTGTTTTCTTTGGAACGGAGGAGGCTGATGGGAGATTTAATCGAGGTGTATAAAGTTATGAAGAGTCCAGATAAAGTGGATAGGAAGGACCAATAGAGAACAACCCACGGTGGGCAATCTAGCCAGATATCTGAAGGAACTGAAATAAAGACAGAGAGAGGGAGAGAAAGAGGGACAGAGAGAGAGATAGAGAGGGGGGAGGGAGAGAGAGAGACTTAACGAAAGAGACAGAGGGCGAGAGAGAGATAGAGAGAGGGATGGGGGAGAGAGAGAGAGAGAGAGAGGGATAGAGAGAGAGAGAGAGAGAGAGAGAAAGATACAGAGATGGGGTGAGGGAGAGAGAGAGAGACGGGGTGAGGCGGAGAGAGACGGATGGGCTGAGGGAGAAAGAGAGAGAGAGAGATCCGAGAGAGAGAGGGAGAGAGAGAGATGGGCTGAGGGAGAGAGAGAGAGAGAGAAAGATAGAGAGCTGGGCTGAGGGAGAAAGAGGGAGAAAGCTACAGAGATGGGGTGAGGGAGAGAGAGAGAGAGAGACGGGGTGAGGCGGAGAGAGACAGATGGGCTGAGGGGGAGAGAGAGAGACAAAGATACAAGAGAGACAGACAGACAGATGGGGTGAGGGAGAGAGAGAGACAGATGGGGCTGAGGGGGAGAGAGAGAGAGAGATGGGGTGAGAGAGAGAGAGAGACAGATGGGCTGAGGGGGAGAGAGAGAGAGATAGAGATGGGCCGAGGGAGAGAGAGCGAGAGAAAGATAGAGATGGGGTGAGGGAGAGAGAGAGAGACGGATGGGCTGAGGGAGAAGGAGAGAGACAAAGATACAAGAGAGAGAGAGAGACAGATGGGGTGAGGGAGAGATAGAGAGACAGATGGGGCTGAGGGGGAGAGAGAGAGAGAGAGATGGGGTGGGGGAGAGATAGATAAAGATAGGGTGAGGAAGGGAGAGTGACGGGTAAGGAGAGAGAGAGAGAGTCTGGCTGAGGGACAGAGAGAGAGAGAGAGTGACACCGTAAGGGAGAGAGTGAGGAATAAAATGTCTCAAAGGGGTAGGATGGGCAAGAGGGACTAAACGGCCTCCTCCTGTCTTCTGAAAGGATTTATTAATATTACATCCTGAAATAAACAAGGTCGTGATGATCATTTTTGGCAAATAAAATGGAATTAATTAGCAACAGGTTCTCCTTTAAAATTATTAATCTGAATTCACAATATTACTTGTGTGAATTTCGATAATTTGCTGTTTATTAACATAACTGAATAAATAAATATTGGAAGATTCAATGTCACATTGTTCCCATCCTTGTTCAAACTCCTACTGACTCACTCGAAGGTTGAAACCGAAGGAGCAGTTCTGAAGGTGCGAGGTTCCTTTAAGAGGTTGGGACTGTCCCTCTCCCTGCTCCCCCTTGGGGTCACAGTGCTGGGTCAGGGGTCACAGACACTGGGATTGACCCATGACTCCCTGACTCCAAAGACAAGAAAAGGAAAGCAAAAATTCTCCTGGTCCCTGTGAAATCAGATTGACAATAAATTTAAACCCCGAGAGTGAAATATAAAAGGAGAACAGAGAGATTCTGATGTTTGTAAAAACATGATTTACACAGAGGGAAGTGTTTGTGTTTATCTGTCTAAGTTGGTCAATGTGAATATATGTGTCTCTGTGTGGGTTTCTCTCTCTCTCGGTCAGTGGGAATGGATGTGTCTGACTGTGGATTTCTATGTGTGTGTGTTTATCTGGACATGTTAGTCTGCCTGTGTTTATGTGACTGTCTTTGTGTCTGTGTGTGTCTTTGTGTCTCTGTGTTTGTGTTTCCAATTCTGGATGTGAGGGTGGGAGAGGACACAGAAGGACACTCTCTAATCTCTTATTAAAGATCTTTCATCTTAACAACTCCGATGAATGGACAGAAATATTCTCCACAAAATATCAAGCAGTTGTATCTTAATACTTGTCAGGACAGAAGTGCCTCTCTCAAACACGGCCTATGTTAGGTTTATATGGGCTGATGATATCAAGTTAGGTGGGACAGTAAGCTGTGAGGAGGGCACAAAGAGACTGCAAAGGGAGATTGACAGGTTAAGTGAGCGGGCAAGGAAGTGGCAGCTGGAATATCATGCGGAGAGATGTGAGGTTCTTCACTTTGGCAGGAAGAATAGAAACACAGAACATTTTTCAAATGGTGAGAAACGATGAAATGTTGGTATTCAGAGGGATTTGGGTGTCCTTGTACATAAATCACAGAAAGTTAACATGCAGGTACAGCAAATGGAGTGTTGGCCTTTATTGCAAGGGGGTTAGAGTACAATAGTGAGGAAGTCTTGCTGTAATGGTACAGGGTTTGGTGAGCCCACACCTGGAGAGAGACGGAGTGAAGGAGAAGGTGAGGAATAAGAAGTCCCAAAGGTGTTACACAGGGTGCATTATAAAACAAAATCTGATACCAAACCCACATGAGGAGAGATTAAGGCTGATGACCAAATGTTTGGTCAAAGAGGTTAGTTTTAAGGAACGTCTTTAAGCAGGAATGAGAGATCGAGAGAGACGGAGAGGTTTAGGGAAGGAATTCCCCAGTGTTAACAGGCAGTGACATTAATTCCTGATTGCCGGTAGAGATTTGTTAGGAAAGGGTATTAATGTTTACGGAGCCGAGACAGTTCGATGTGGAGAAGGAGCAAATCAGCCATGACCTGAATGAATGGGCAGGACAGTCTCGAGGGGACGAATGGCCTCCTCCTGTCATTGTAAGGGCTTTATTAATATCCCTGCCAATGCATTGATGGTTTTCTGTTTCACAAAAATGACCAGGTTGGGGTTCTCTCTAAACCCTCCCGCCAGCCTTGGAACGACTCACGGATTCATGTCTAAGGGAACTGGTCAATT
Organism: Heterodontus francisci; assembly: GCF_036365525.1. Lineage (NCBI taxonomy): Eukaryota > Metazoa > Chordata > Chondrichthyes > Heterodontiformes > Heterodontidae > Heterodontus > Heterodontus francisci. The sequence goes on along the minus strand of NC_090375.1, from coordinate 208,888,807 downwards.
GTTCTGGTAGAATTTCCCACTTTGCTGATGGGTTAATAAAGCAGATGGGATCCTGAGCTTTATAAACAGGTCTAGAGTATAAAAGTCAGGAAGTGATGCTAAACCTTTATAAAATAATAGTTTGTACTCGGCTGCAGTATTGTGTCCAATTCTGGTTAACAAAACTGAGGCTCATGGGATAGGAGGGCCTGTGTCAGCTTGGATCAAAAATTGGTGAAAGGACAGAAAGCAGCGAGTTGTGGTAAATGGTTGTTTTTCAGACTGGAAGATGGTAGACAGCAGTGTTCCCCAAAAGTCAGTGCTTTTTGTCAAATTTTAATATTTGCCGATGATAACAAACTTGGAGGAGATGCAAACAGTGAGGATGACTCCAATCGACTACAACAGGACATAGATAGTTGAGCAGAATGGGCAGACAAGTGTCAGAAGGAATTTAATACAGGGAAATGTGAGGTGATGTATTTTGGCAGAATGGATAGGGAGAGGCAATATAGACTTAATGGCCCAGTTCTAGAGAGTGTGCAGGGACAGAGGGACCTGGGGATACATGGACATACATCTTTGAAGGTGGCAGGACATATTGAGAAAGTAGTCAGCAAAGCATATGGGGTCTTGGGCTTCATAAATAGAGATTTTGAATACAAAAGCATGAAAGTTATGCTGAATGTTTATAAGCCTCTGGTTAGGCCACGACCAGAATACTGCATCCAATTCTGGTGACCACACTTTAGGAAGGATGTGAGGGTCCATTGGAGGGAGCAGAGGGGATGGTGGTTCCAGAGATGGGGGATTTTAGCAAAGTGGACTGGAAACAGCTACTTGAAGGTCAATCAGTGTCAGAGCAGTGAGAGTTACTGAGGGTTGAGAACAAATATGTTCACACAAAGACAAACAGGGTGGGACTCCCAAATCTAGAGCCCCTTGGATGTCAAGGATCAAACCGGGTAGGATAAGGCACAAGAGGGAAGCTTATGTCAGATACCGAGAGCTCAATACCACAGAAAGTGTCGAAAGTTCAGGGGTGAAATTCAAAAGCAAATTAGGAGAGCAAAGAAATGGCCGGAAAATAATATTACCAAGTAAAAGCAAAGAAATCACAAAGATGTTTTATAAATACATTAAGAGCACGAGGATAACTAAGGATAGAGTATTAGGGACCAAAAAGGGAATGTGTGTGTGGAGGTGGGAGATGTGGGCATGGTTCATAATGAATACTTTGTGTCCGTCTTTATAAAAGAGGGGGAACAATGCAGATATTCTAGTGAAAGAGGAGGAGTGTGAAATATTGGATGGGATAAACAGAGTGAGAGGGAAATAATAAGGGGTTTGGCATCTTTGAAAGTGGATAAATGGTCAGGCCTGGATGCATTGGAATCAGTTCAGAGAAGGTTCACTCGGCTGATTCCTGGGATGAAGGGGTTGTCTTATGAGGAATGGTTGAACAGGTTGGGACTATACTCATTGGAGTTGAGAAGAATGAGAGGTGATCTTATTGAAACATACAAGATTCTGAGGGGACTTTACAGGGCGGATGTTGGGAGGATGTTCCCCTTGTGGAGGAGTCTTGAACTAGGGGGCACAGTTTAAAAATAAAGGTTCTGCCATTTAAGACTGAGCTAGCGGTTGGTTAGGCTTTGGAATTCTCTTCCCCAGAAAGCAGTGGAGGTTGGGTCAATGACTATATACAAGGGAGTCAAGGGTTACGGGGGGCAGGCAGGAAAGTGGAGTTAAAGTCACTATCAGATCAATCATGATCGTATTGACTGGCAGAACAGGCTCGATGGGCTGAATGGCCTACTCCTGCTCCTATTTCTTTGGATCTACTGTATAAATTGGAGGGTTTTCTCTCCACTTTTTAAACCATTTTTATAGCAGAGACAGGGCCATGTGTAATATAAACACAGACAGGGTCCAGTGCAGACCTAACTAGTGCATTGATAACTGAGACTAGTGTAAAAGGTATCAAGGATACAGAATTGTAAATATACATTCAGGGGAAATTTTTTTAGGCCAGTATCTAGCAAGGTCAACAAGAGATGGGTCAGTTTTACACTTAGTTTTAGGGAATGAAGCTGAGCCGGTGGAAGGTGATTTAGAAAAAGTGGACTGGAAAAAGCTACTTGAAGGTAAATCAGTGTCAGAGCAGTGAGAGGGAATCATTTCATCTTGGAGGATTTATTATTCCAGAGTTATTTTTTATTTTCAGAGAAATTCAAATTCACAAGAGCCCAATGTGGGATTTGAACTCCTGCTTTTTCAGTCATTAGCTCAGGTTTTCAGATTACAAACTGTAAAAGACATTCACCTTCCTCCTGTTGTTGCCTGACTGTCTCAGCTTTTGTATATTGTCCCCAATCTTGTTCTTTCATGTGTCGAAAGACTTTGATGTTATTCAGACATTGGTAAACCACTTCATTCTCTCAGGACATCGGCTGAAAGACATTCAGGGACACAATCCACAATCTAATTCACACCCTATTCAAGCAACCAAAATCTTCAACTCCATTCAAACACCCCGATATCCTGTCCCTGCACAGATAACTGACAGTTCCACAATGCAGGAATGTCTGAATGAGAAACCACATTTACCTGACACAATCCAAGCTCCAAATTGAATCATTAAGATATCGAAAATACCACAGAAATGTGACTTGTTCCTGGTAACAGTGAGACTGAAACATTTCAGGCTACTATTCAACCAGGAAGGATTCTGAGAAAAGTCAGGATCAGGATTGAAAGAGAAAGAGAGAGGGTGAAATGGAGAGAGAGAGAAAGAGACTGTCAGCTCCTGTATGTGTTAGGGTTCTCTGTTCCTTCACCTATTTTAACATTGTACCATTTAATTTCGATTGCCTCTCCCAGTCTTCCTTCCAAAATCCATCACTTCACATTTCTCAGCATTGAAGTTAACCTGCCATGTGTCTGTCCAATTTACCAGACTGCCAACAGCCTCCTGAAGTCTGCTACTATTCTCTTCTCTCTCTGCTACATTTCCAAAGATTTGTGTCATCTACAAACTTTAAAGTTCTGCCCCGTAAACCCAAGTCAAGTCATTAATATACAGAGTAAAGCTCCCTCTACACTGATCTATCAAACACTCCCAGGGCAGGAAGATCATGGGGTGGATACAAGAGTGAATCTCGCTCCACACTGTCCGAAACAGACAGAGAGAGAGAGAGACAGAATGAGAGAAACAGAGAGACACAGACCGACAGGGTGACTGAGAGAGAAAGAAGGATATTTAACATCGGACATAGGAAGAGGAGGCAATTTAACCCCTCAACCCTGTTCCAGCATTCAATGAGACCAGGGCTGATCTGTGATCTAACGAACACCATATATCCCACCTTTGCCCCTTATCTCTTAATACCTTTGGCGAACAAGAATCTATCAATCACAGATTTAAAAATTAACCAATAAGCCAGCATGACATTTCCACAACCAATATCATGAGGATGTGATGGCTCCCACAGTGGAATAGCTTGCCTGCTATTTAAAATGGAGGCTATTCCTTCTGGATCATCAAAAGTGTCCACCTGGGCCCCAACTTCATCTACATTTCTCCCTCTCCCGATGCTTTTTTTTTCTCCATACCTATCTCTTATATGACACAGCAGTGAAGGATGACATCAAATTAATATATCTTACATTCTCCCTTTCAATCCACTCCAACAAACTCTCTCTCAAACCTTGCCCCTCTCTACAGCCCTCTCTCTGCCTTTATATATAACCCTCTTTCCCTCTGTCTCTCTCCGAGTGTCAGAGATAGCAGGAGGGAGAGACAGAGAGAGGAAGACAGAGAGAGAATGTTGAAGGAACTGTACTCTGTTCCTGAGCTGTGCTGAACCTGCTCTGGGAGTGTTTGATGGGCGACATTAGAACAAAGATAATTAAAACACAGGAACAGGCCCTTCGGCCCTCCAAGCCTGCGCCGATCCAGATCCTCTCTCTAAACATGTCGCCTATTTTCTAAGGTTCTGTATCTCTTTTCTTCCTGCCCATTCATGTATCTGTCTAGATACATCTTAAAAGACTCCATCGTGCCCGCATCTACCACCTCCGCTGGCAATGCGTTCCAGGTGCCCACCACCCTCTGCGTAAAGAACTTTCCACGCATATCCCCCCTAAACTTTTCCCCTTTCACTTTGAACTCGTGTCCTCTAGTAATTGAAACCCCCACTCTGGGAAAAAGCCTCTTGCTATCCACCCTGTCTATACCTCTCATGATTTTGTACACCTCAATCAGGTCCCCCCTCAACCTCCGTCTTTCTAATGAAAATAATCCTAATCTGCTCAACCTCTCTTCATAGCTAGCGCCCTCCATACCAGGCAACATCCCGGTGAACCTCCTCTGCACCCTCTCCAAAGCATCCACATCCTTTTGATAATGTGACGACCAGAACTGTACGCAGTATTCCAAATGTGGCCGAACCAAAGTCTTATACAACTGTAACATGACCTGCCAACTCTTGTACTCAATGCCCCGTCCGATGAAGGAAAGCATGCCGTATGCCTTCTTGACCACTCTATTTACCTGCGTTGCCACCTTCAGGGAACAGTGGACCTGAACACCCAAATCTCTCTGGACATCAATTTTCCCCAGGACTTTTCCATTTACTGTATAGTTCACTCTTGAATTGGATCTTCCAAAATGCATCACCTCGCATTTGCCCTGATTGAACTCCATCTGCCATTTCTCTGCCCAACTCTCCAATCTATCTATATTCTGCTGTATTCTCTGACAGTCCCCTTCACTATCTGCTACTCCACCAATCTTAGTGTCGTCTGCAAATTTGCTAATCAGTCCACCTATACTTTCCTCCAAATCATTAATGTATATCACAAACAACAGTGGTCCCAGCACGGATCCCTGTGGAACACCACTGGTCACACGTCTCCATTTTGAGAAACTCCCTTCTACTGCTACTCTCTGTCTCCTGTTGCCCAGCCAGTTCTTTATCCATCTAGCTAGTACACCTTGGACCCCAAGCGCCTTCACTTTCTCCATCAGCCTGCCATGGGGAACCTTATCAAACGCCTTACTGAAGTCCATGTATATGACATCGACAGCCCTTCCCTCATCAATCAACTTTGTCACTTCCTCAAAGAATTCTATTAAGTTGGTAAGACATGACCTTCCCTGCACAAAACCATGTTGCCTATCACTGATGAGCCCATTTTCTTCCAAATGGGAATAGATCATATCCCTCAGTATCTTCTCCAGCAGCTTCCCTACCACTGACGTCAGGCTCACCGGTCTATAATTACCTGGATTATCCCTGCTACCCTTCTTAAACAAGGGGACAACATTAGCAATTCTCCAGTCCTCCGGGACCTCACCCGTGTTTAAGGATGCTGCAAAGATATCTGTTAAGGCCCCAGCTATTTCCTCTCTCGCTTCCCTCAGTAACCTGGGATAGATCCCATCCGGACCTGGGGACTTGTCCACCTTAATGCCCTTTAGAATACCCAACACTTCCTCCCTCCTTATGCCGACTTGACCTAGAGTAATCAAACATCTGTTCCTAACCTCAACATCCGTCATGTCCCTCTCCTCGGTGAATACCGATGCAAAGTACTCGTTTAGAATCTCACCCATTTTCTCTGAGTCCAAGCATAACATTCCTCCTTTGTCCTTTAGTGGGCCAATCCTTTCTCTAGTTACCCTCTTTCTCCTTATATATGAATAAAAGGCTTTGGGATTTTCCTTAACCCTGTTTGCTAAAGATATTTCATGACCCCTTTTAGCCCTCTTAATTCCTCGTTTCAGATTGGTCCTACATTCCCGATATTCTTTCAAAGCTTCGTCTTTCATCAGCCGCCTAGACCTTATGTATGCTTCCTTTTTCCTCTTAGCTAGTCTCACAATTTCACCTGTCATCCATGGTTCCCTAATCTTGCCATTTCTATCCCTCATTTTCACAGGAACATGTCTCTCCTGCACGCTAATCAACCTCTCTTTAAAAGCCTCCCACATATCACATGTGGATTTACCTTCAAACAGCTGCTCCCAATCTACATTTCCCAGCTCCTGCCGAATTTTGGTATAGTTGGCCTTCCCCCAATTTAGCACTCTTCCTTTAGGACCACACTCGTCTTTGTCCATGAGTATTTTAAAGCTTACGGAATTGTGATCACTATTCCCAAAGTAGTCCCCTACTGAAACTTCAACAACCTGGCCGGGCTCATTCCCCAACACCAGGTCCAGTATGGCCCCTTCCCGAGTTGGACTATTTACATACTGCTCTAGAAAACCCTCCTGGATGCTCCTTACAAATTCTGCTCCATCTGGACCTCTAACACTAAGCGAATCCCAGTCAATGTTGGGAAAATTAAAATCTCCTATCACCACCACCCTGTTGCTCCTACATCTTTCCATAATCTGTTTACATATTTGTACCTCTATCTCACGCTCGCTGTTGGGAGGCCTGTAGTACAGCCCCAACATTGTTACCGCACCCTTCCTATTTCTGAGTTCTGTCCATATTGCCTCACTGCTCGAGTCCTCCATAGTGCCCTCCTTCAGCACAGCTGTGATATCCTCTTTGACCAGTAATGCAACTCCTCCACCCCTTTTACCTCCCTCTCTATCCCGCCTGAAGCATCGATATCCTGGGATATTTAGTTGCCAATCATGCCCTTCCCTCAACCAAGTCTCAGTAATAGCAATAACATCATACTCCCAGGTACCAATCCAAGCCCTAAGTTCATCTGCCTTACCAACTACACTTCTTGCATTAAAACAAATGCACCTCAGACCACCAGTCCCTTTATATTCATCATCTGCTCCCTGCCTGCTCTTCCCCTTAGTCACACTGACTTCATTATCTAGTTCCTTACAGGCTTTTGTTACGACCTCCTTACTGTCAACTGACCTCAATTGGTTCCCATCCCCCTGCCACATTAGTTTAAACCCTCCCCAACAGCGTTAATCGGCCGTGTACAGTCCTATATCAGGCTGTGAAGAAGCAGAACATGTTCAGTACACAACGGGTCAAAGGGAATGATTCACTCCTGTCTGCTACTGGGAAGAGAGACTGACCTTAACATCAAGGCAGCGTTTGACCGAGTGTGGCATCAAGGGGCCCGAGTAAAACTCAGTGGGAATCAGGGGAAACCTCACCACTGGTTGGAGCACAAAGGAAGATGGTTGTGGTTGTTGGAGGTCAATCATCTCAGTCTCAGGACATCACTGCAGGAAAATAGAGACAAGATAAATGAAAACTTTCAGTCTGTCATAAAAAGTGAAATGGTCGAACAATGTTGTTATGGGAAAGCCCAGGCCTCCATCTGATTCCATTCAGACAGACAGACAGATATCAATATAAATGAAGACATATATTTGTCTGGGTTAGAGATGGAAGACTGAACATTCCCTTCGGTCTTGTTACTAGCTATCAGCAGCTGTGTACAATTTCTAATTGCTCTGGTTTGATGTGGGTAATATTTATCTTTGAAAGGATGGGGTGACTCTTATAACAATCTCCCAGAGATAAAGTAGGATTGAGGGACTGGAGTAAAGGTCAGTAATAGTGCAATGCACTTCACACGACTGAGTAACAAACTCTGTTGTGTTAAAGTTTAATAAATCACACTTGTGTTGCACTGTGACAATTGTCGGCAGTTTTTTTTTTAACAATAGGGATTGATTTTCTTGCAGGATTTTCGATTGTACTTTCCTTTATTGGCCGATATATAGAAGATAAGAGCAGGGAGGTTATGCTCGAACCAGAGAAAACACTAGTTAGACCACAGCTAGAGTACTGCATAGAGTTCTGGTCAGCACATTACAGGCAGGATGTGATTAGAGGAGAGAGAGAGAGAGTACAGAGGAGATTTACAGAGGATGTTGTCAGGAATGGAGAATTTTAGCTACCAGGAAAGATTAGACAGGCTGGAGTTGTTTTCTTTGGAACGGAGGAGGCTGATGGGAGATTTAATCGAGGTGTATAAAGTTATGAAGAGTCCAGATAGAGTGGATAGGAAGGACCAATAGAGAACAACCCACGGTGGCCAATCTAGCCAGATATCTGAAGGAACTGAAATAAAGACAGAGAGAGGGAGAGAAAGAGGGACAGAGAGAGAGAAAGAGAGGGGGGAGGGAGAAAGAGAGAGACTTAACGAAAGGGACAGAGGGCGAGAGAGAGATAGAGAGAGGGATGGGGGAGAGAGAGAGAGAGAGAGAGGGATAGAGAGAGAGAGAGAGAGAGAGAGAAAGATACAGAGATGGGGTGAGGGAGAGAGAGACGGATGGGGTGAGGGGGAGAGAGACGGATGGGGTGAGGGGGAGAGAGACGGATGGGGTGAGGGGGAGAGAGACGGATGGGGTGAGGGGGAGAGAGACGGATGGGGTGAGGGGGAGAGAGACGGATGGGGTGAGGGGGAGAGAGACGGATGGGCTGAGGGGGAGAGAGACGGATGGGCTGAGGGGGAGAGAGACGGATGGGCTGAGGGGGAGAGAGACGGATGGGCTGAGGGGGAGAGAGACGGATGGGCTGAGGGGGAGAGAGACGGATGGGCTGAGGGGGAGAGAGCGAGAGAGAGAGAAAGATACAGAGATGGGCTGAGGGAGAGATAGAGAGAGAGAGAGATGGGGTGAGGGGGAGAGAGGAAGAGAGAGAGAGATAGAGATAGAGAGAGAGATGGGCTGAGGGAGAGAGAGGGAGAGAAAGAGAGATAGAGAGAGAGAGAGAGATGGGGTGAGGGGGAGTGAGACGGATAATCAAATGTGCACCTATGCAATATTTGCTTTGAAATTAAGTGCCATAGATTCATTTCAAGCAGGCGGTCTGTGACCCCCTGAGTTTGTAGCAGTTTTAGTAGTCTGGATGTTTTTGGGAACACAGAAAAGAATTGGAATTATTTTCCCTCTCTGCTTTCTGAAAGTGCCAATCTGTGCTGAGATACACTTGCCGTTGCCTCTTTTCAGTGACAAATGACCATTCGCAGCAGGCCGGTTGTCAGGGCTAAGTGCAGCACCGTGACTTTGGTCGTGCATTCACCCTGATCCTGCCAAAAAGAATAAAACAGGACGGTACCGAGATGAAAATTAGCCCCTTTGACCCTTGCTGTGATGAAGTTCCCCTAATCTCATATCCAAGCATCCATTCTTCAGGTGTAAGCCTCAACAGTGAATGACTATGAAAGTCTTTGCTGTCAGGTCCAACTCTATTTTCAACCTGACATCCATTTACCAGCATGAGTCATTAGACAGTGATCAAGAATGAGAACGTTGGTCCATTTTCCACTGCCAGTGACACGAAAGGTAAGACTTGCATTTATATAGCACCTTTCATGACCTCAGGACATCCTAAAGCACATTAGAGCCAATGAAGTACACTTGAAGTGTAGTCATTGTTGTAATGTAGGAAACGTGGCAACCAATTTGTGCAAGTGTCATTACAGCAGCCCAGCTGCTGCTGGCTGGGATTAGCCAACTGTTACAAACCCAAATTGGAAATCTAGCGCTGACACAGCCTGGTTCCAGCCTTGAAAATGCGCCACATGTCATTTGGAATCATGAAGGGAGCTGAGCATTGCCCAGTTTAATTTGGCGAGGGGCATGGGGGTTGAATGGGTTAAAGAGAAAACTGAGGCTGGATTTTGGTGAGCTTCAAAAATGGTGCTGCGCACATGCGACATTTAATGCGGGGGCTCATTTACTGCCCACCCCAATAACGTAGAGGGTGCCGGCGCCATTTGTAAAGGGCTTCAAGCCCTTACAAGTAATCTTAATTTTTAAAGTGAAATGCATGCTACTGTTAAATTAAAAAAATTTAATAAAATATCGAAGCCCCTCTGCCACTCCCCCAGTGACCAAACAATTTGCTTATTGCCCTCTCCCCCATAAAAAAAACTTTCATCTGATCTCAAACTTTCCCCCTGAACTTTATTAACTCTGACTTTAAACCCCTTCCCACCATCCCCTCAACCAACAGCAAGAGTTTTCCCTGCCCCCCCACCCCCCCTTCACCCTGAAAACTTCACTCCCCACCCCCATCCCAACCAAGGTTCCGCCGCGGATCTCCAAAAAGAGATCCGAAGAAGCAGGAGTTCCGGCAGCCGGCTGGAATATTGGAGTGGCTGGCCGTCGTGAAAGGAAGTCTTTATTCATCTAAATTAAATTAATTAACGTATTTTAATTCGGTCCCTGTCGCCGAGTGGCAAGGGACCACCATGAGGCCCGTGGCGGGCCTCTCCCGGAGTTAGTTTCCAGGCCCCCCTGCCACGACCCCCGACGTCGGCGGGGCTGGTAAAATCCAGCCGCTGGTTAACAAAATTGGGAATATTGTGACAGAGATCTGCTGACTGTAATCAGAGAGACTAGGGACTAAAGAAAAATCGTTTTTTGAAATACTGCTCATTACATTTCTTTATAGGTCCGTGATGACATTATGTTGAAGCCTGTAATGGGTCTTCTGCAGTGGCTGGAACATTCTAGAAGGCACTTCATGAACATTTTATTTTTTTCAATACAATCTAACGAGGTGGACAGGGGGAAAATAACTGGGTCGAATGACCCCAGCGCTCACTGCAACACACAAGCCACAAGGGTAGTAAAAACCATTCTGCTAAAGCCATAACTCTGAATTCATTAATATCAGAGGATTATTAATTTTCTCTATTATTCAGATTTTCCAGACAATATTGGGAAAACTTTATGTATTGCAGTCTCAGCACTACCCTCAGCCAATTAAACTTTCTCTTTATGAATATCAGAATCTTGAAAAGAATTAGAACATTAGAACATTACAGCGCAGTACAGGCCCTTCGGCCCTCGATGTTGCGCCGACCATCTGACCGACACTATTCCATTTTCATCCATATGTCTATCCAATGACCACTTAAATGCCCTTAAAGTTGGCGAGTCTACTACTGTTGCAGGCAGGGCGTTCCACGCCCCTACTACTCTCTGCGTAAAGAAACTACCTCTGACATCTGTCCTATATCTTTCACCCCTCAACTTAAAGCTATGTCCCCTCGTGTTTGCCATCATCATCCGAGGAAAAAGACTCTCACTATCCACCCTATCTAACCCTCTGATTATCTTGTATGTCTCTATTAAGTCACCTCTCCTCCTCCTTCTCTCTAACGAAAACAACCCCAAGTCCCTCAGCCTTTCCTCGCAAGACCTTCCTTCCATACCAGGCAACATCCTAGTAAATCTCCTCTGCACCCTTTCCACAGCTTCCACATCCTTCCTATAATGCGGTGACCAGAACTGCACGCAATACTCAAGGTGCGGCCTCACCAGAGTTTTGTACAGCTGCATCATGACCTCGTGGCTCCGAAACTCGATCCCCCTACTAATAAAAGCTAACACACCATATGCCTTCTTAACAGCCCTATTAACCTGGGTAGCAACTTTCAGGGATTTATGTACCTGGACACCAAGATCTCTCTGCTCATCTACACTACCAAGAATCTTCCCGTTAGCCCAGTACTCTGCATTGCTGTTACTCCTTCCAAAGTGAATCACCTCACACTTCTCCGCATTAAACTCCATTTGCCATCTCACAGCCCAGCTCTGCAGCCTATCTATGTCCCTCTGTACCCTACAACACCCTTCGACACTATCCACAACTCCACCGACCTTCGTGTCATCCGCAAATTTACTAACCCACCCTTCTACACCCTCATCCAGGTCATTTATAAAAATGACAAACAGCAGTGGCCCCAAAACAGAACCTTGCGGTACACCACTAGTAACTAAACTCCAGGATGAACATTTGCCATCAACCACCACCCTCTGTCTTCTTTCAGCTAGCCAATTTCTGATCCAAAGCTCTAAATCACCTTCAACCCCATACTTCCGTATTTTCTGCAATAGCCTACCGTGGGTATCAAACGCCTTACTGAAATCCATATACACCACATCCACGGCTTTACCCTCATCCACCTGTTTGGTCACCTTCTCGAAAAACTCAATAAGGTTTGTGAGGCACGACCTATCTTTCACAAAACCGTGCTGACTATCGCAAATGAACTTATTCTTTTCAAGATGATTATAAATCCTATCTCTTATAACCCTTTCCAACATTTTACCCACAACCGAAGTAAGGCTCACAGGTCTATAATTACCAGGGCTGTCTCTACTCCCCTTCTTGAACAAGGGGACATTTGCTATCCTCCAGTCCTCCGGCACTACTCCTGTCGACAATGACGACATAAAGATCAACAACAACGGCTCTGCAATCTCCTCCCTGGCTTCCCAGAGAATCCTAGGATAAATCCCATCTGGCCCAGGGGACTTATCTATTTTCACTCTTTCCAAAATTGATAACACCTCCTCCTTGTGAATCTCAATCCCATCTAGCCTAGTAGGCTGTATCTCAGTAATCTCCTCGGCAACATTTTCTTTCTCTACTGTAAATACTGACGAAAAATATTCATTTAACGCTTCCCCTATCTCCTCTGATTCCGCACACAACTTCCCACTACTATCCTTGATTGGCCCTGTTCTAACTCTTATCATTCTTTTATTCCTGATATACCTATAGAAAGCCTTAGGGTTTTCTTTGATCCTATCCGCCAATGACTTCTCGTGTCCTCTCCTTGCTCTTCTTAGCCCTCCCTTTAGATCCTTCCTGGCTAGCTTGTAACTCTCAAGCGCCCTAACTGAGCCTTCACGTCTCATCCTAACATAAGCCGCCCTCTTCCTCTTGACAAGCGCTTCAACTTCTTGAGTAAACCACGGCTCCCTCGCTCGACAACTTCCTCCCTGCCTGACAGGTACATACTTATCAAGGACTCGCATTAGCTGCTCCTTGAATAAGCTCCACATTTCGTTTGTGCCCATCCCCTGCAGTTTCCTTCCCCATCCTACACATCCTAAATCTTGCCTAATCGCGTCATAATTTCCTTTCCCCCAGCTATAATTCTTGCCCTGTGGTATATACCTGTCCCTGCCCATCGCTAAGGTAAACCTAACCGAATTGTTATCACTATCGCCAAAGTGCTCACCTACATCTAAATCGAACACCTGGCCGGGTTCATTACCCAGTACCAAATCCAATGTGGCATCGCCCCTGGTTGGCCTGTCCACATACTGTGTCAGAAAACCCTCCTGCACACACTGGACAAAAACAGACCCATCTAAAGTACTCGAACTATAGTATTTCCAGTCAATATTTGGAAAGTTAAAGTCCCCCATAACCACTACCCTGTTACTCTCGCTCCTGTCGAGAATCATCTTCGCTATCCTTTCCTCTACATCTCTGGAACTATTCGGAGGTCTATAGAAAACTCCCAACAGGGTGACCTCTCCTCTCCTGTTTCTAACCTCGGCCCATACTACCTCAGTAGACGAGTCCTCAAACGTCCTTTCTGCCGCTGTAATACTTTCCTTGATTAACAATGCCACACCCCCCCCCTCTTTTAACCTCTTCTCTGTTCTTACTGAAACATCTAAATCCCGGAACCTGCAACATCCATTCCTGCCCCTGCTCTCCCCATGTCTCTGAAATGGCCACAACATCAGGATCCCAGGTACCAACCCATGCTGCAAGCTCTCCCACCTTATTCCGGATGCTCCTGGCGTTGAAATAGACACACTTTAAACCAAGTTCTTGCTTGCCAGTGCCCTCTTGCGTCCCTGTAACCTTATCCCCTACCTCACTACTCTCAACAGCCTGTACACTGGAACTACAATTTAGGTTCCCATTCCCCTGCTGATTTAGTTTAAACCCCCCCCCTCCCCCCGGAAGAGCACTAACAAATATTGCTCCCTTGGCTGCAAGTAAGACCCAACTGATGCATTTTGGCTGATTTTATTGCTGCAGGGAAACGAGGCTAAAACAAAGAGGTTATATTATTGATAAGGTGCAGCTGTTTCCTCATCTGTGCAGGAGCTGTCACATCAAAATGTGCGGACTTGGAAGGAAGGGGGGGGGGGAATATTTGGTGGGGAGGGGGAATATTTGGTGGGGACTTGGGGTGGGGGGGCGGTCCCTAAGCTTCAGTCCTTGCTATCCCATGTCCACATCCTCCGGTTTTAGCTGAATGAGATCCTTGTCTATTCTCAGAGAGATGGCGCACTCCATGCCAGGCAAAAAGCAATTTTTCAGTGGTTTGGTTTGGGGAACGCATATACCCACCCATGGGTTTCGATGCATTTCAGATACTTGAACAGCCAGGGCAAGTAAAAGGCAGCAACGGTAAATTGCCTAGTGACAAAAGATGTGGAGGATAGCATTTCACCTTGAGTCCTATCAATACAGATAGTTCTGTGCCAGCAATGCCTATGAATACATTAAGAGGGTGCCCCTCCAAGAGTGCAGAAGATAAAAATGTAATCCTTGATGAAGATAGGACAATGAGCAAAAATAAATAACAGCATTCAATCAGATTAGGGGGAAGGGTCATGACCCCTGCACCATGCCCCATTATAGTACCCTCTGCACCAGCTAATGGGCAACGTGTAATGAAAATAGAAAATGCTGAACACTCTCAGCAGTTCAAGCAACATCTGTGGAGAGAGAAACAGAGTTAACGGGTGGATTTGAAAGCCCCTCCCTCTGGCAGGGGAGCAATGAAGATTGCCATGGAGGAGATCCGCCACCGACCCCGACGGCAGCAGGCCCCGTACTGACATCGGTGGCAGTGGCGAGGCCTCGTGGCGACCGCCCCACTGCTCGGCGACGAGACCCGCATTAAAATATATAAATGCCTACTTACCATGCAGGTCGCAGTGATTCAGCCATCACGTTGTAATCTTTATTCTGGCGGCCGGCAATCCCACGCCTTTGAATCCCCATTCGGGGAAATGAGGCGCAACGCGAGTGGGGAGTGGGGAGTGGGGGGGGGGAGGGGGAGGAGGTGATTTTCTCGGTGTGGGAGGCGGGGAGCGAGTTTGCAACGCTTCGGATTTGTCGGGGGAGGGTGTAGGGAAGGGGTAAAAGACAAAGGTTCTGAACTTTAGGGGTCATGCAAATGTCAAATTTTCAAGGTTAGGTATTCCGAGGGGGAAAAGGGCAGAATGTTCTGATATACCATTGGGGGTGGGAGAGTGCATGGAAAGGTTATTTTATTCATTTTGACGAAACTTTACAGTAACTGGCCCTTTAAATTTCAAATGCTCATTGAGGGCCGCAAGCCCTTTAAAAATGGCGCCAGCGCATTGGCGCCAGATGCCATTGGCCGTGGGGGCTCGCCCGCCCCCTCCACGTGATCGGGGGTGGGGGGGGTGGGGGGGGTGGGGGGGGTGGGAGCCACCCTGGACATGGTAATGAGCTGCCGCATTTGGAATCGCGGCAACTCCGCGTAGTGGTCACCGTGCGGGTCGCATTGTTTTACGCATGCCGCCTGTTCCGGCAGCGGAGGCTTAAAATGCGACCCAACGTTTCAGATCGATGACATTTCATTGGATATGGAAGAAGTTAGAGATGGAACAGTTCCTTAAGCAAGTACAGAAGCAGTTAAAGGGAGGCGGGAGAGGGGGATGGTGGTGGGGGGAGAACAAAAAGGAAAGTACTGTGATAGGGTGGAAGACAGGAGAGATTAAATGAGAAAAGGGATGATGGTGCAAGGCAATAGAGGATGGTAATGGGACAAGAAAGGAAACAAAATATGTGTCTAGAGTGGTGTTTCCCAAACCTCTTCGTCCACGGACCACTTAGCTGAGGCACAAGACCCTGCGGATCAACTACCGGTCCTACCCCACCCATTTTTATTTGCCACTGTAAAAAAACTCATCAGAATTAATGGGGTGCTGCTTTTGATGAGACATCAATGAGGTGATGTCTGGTTCCAAGCTGGAGAGCTTCCGTCTCACGTCGGGCTCCACATTCAACCAGTTCTTCTTCTTTGTTTTCAGCCCCACAAGTGTTGGAAATCTGATCTCGCAGTTGTATGTTGTAACAGACACATAAATCTTGCTTATAAAACTACATTGTTGTTGTTTGCACTTAAGACGACTCATGCCATGCGTGCAGGAGAAGGTCTGGCTATGTGGACGTCATGCGAGTAGTGGGGATGAGGGTTCTGGTCTGTGCTCTCGTATGTCCTCGGCTGTGGCGTTGCACAATAGTGACTTGCATTTTGAACAAGCCCGTGGAACACCTGGAGGACCCTCGTGGAGACCACCCTTTGAGAACCGTTGATCTACAGAAAATGTAAACGGCAAGGGCAGAACTATTACCAGCACCTGCTCTCCGACAAAATGGAAGCATTGGTTGTGATCTGAAATTTTTGAACTCAGTGTTGAGTCTGGAAAGTTGTTAATGGGCAATGTGTTCTGTTTATCTATTGCTAACTTTCCATGTCCAATTTCCATAGATTATAAGATCACTTCACGCACAGTTAAAAATTATAAAATGTTACGTTTTTTTCATAACTCTTGATAGAGGGGCAGAGGAAGATTTACAAGATCATGAGATAGGTTTTGAAGCAGAGGGCCTTTGACCCATTGCATTTCATCCTTCCAGAACCTTCCTATTTTATCCGTGATGTTCGACACTCGTTTAAACACTTTCTTCAGCTTAATGATACCTTCCAATAATTTTAGGGGGCTTATTTCTGCCATGTCGGGTCACCATCTTAAAATCAGATGTACATCACTTTGCCACTCCAGATGTATAGAGCACAACACCAATACCAATTTATACAGCACTCCTGATCTACACAGCACACCATCATTCCTGATCTATCCAGTGCACCTTCACTCCTGATATATATAGCACACTTTCACACCTGAAGTATACACTGCAGCTCCATTCCAAATTGGGCTGTACAATCCATCCATTCAGAATATTTGGTCTTCTAAGTATGGTATATTGGTGAGGAATATTGGAATTGGCAAGCCTCTTCTTCTTCTTCTTTGGCCTCCTTATCTCGAGAGACAATGGGTAAGTGCCTGGAGGTGGTCAGTGGTTTGTGAAGCAGTGCCTGGAGTGGCTATCAAGGCCAATTCTAGAGTGACAGACTCTTCCACAGGTGCTGCAGATAAAATTGGTTGCCGGGCTGTTACACAGTTGGCTCTCTCCTTGCGCTTCTGTCTTTTTTCCTGCCAACTACTAAGTCTCTTCGACTCGCCACACTTTAGCCCCGCCTTTATGGCTGCCCGCCAGCTCTGGTGATCACTGGCAACTGACTCCCACGACTTGTGATCAATGTCACAGGACTTCATGTCGCGTTTGCAGTCGTCTTTAAAGTGGAGACATGGACGGCCGGTGGTTCTGATAGCAGTGGCGATCTCGCTGTACAATGTGTCCTTGGGGATCCTGCCATCTTCCATGCGGCTCACATGGCCAAGCCATCTCAAGCGCCACGGGCTCAGTAGGGTGTATATGCTGGGGATGTTGGCCGCCTCGAGAACTTCTGTGTTGGAGATACGGTACTGCCACCTGATGCCAAGGATTCTCCGGAGGCAGCGAAGATGGAATGAATTGAGATGTCGCTCTTGGCTGACATACGTTGTCCAGGCCTCGCTGCCATAGAGCAAGGTACTGAGGACACAGGCTTGATACACTCGGACTTTTGTGTTCCGTGTCAGTGCGCCATTTTCCCACACTCTCTTGGCCAGTATGGACATAGCAGTGGAAGCCTTTCCCATGCGCTTGTTGATTTCTGCATCGAGAGACAGGTTACTGGTGATAGTTGAGCTTAGGTAGGTCTTATTTCTGCCATGTCGGGTCACCATCTTAAAATCAGATGTACATCGCTTTGCCGCTCCAGATGTATAGAGCACAACACCAATACCAATTTATACAGCACTCCTGATCTACACAGCACACCATCATTCCTGATCTATCCAGTGCACCTTCACTCCTGATATATATAGCACACTTTCACACCTGTTGGATTAAGAATTGGCTAACTGATAGAAGGCAGAGAGTGGTCTTAGATGGTAAATACTCAGCCTGGAGCCCAGTTACCAGTGGCGTGCCGCAGGGATCAGTTCTGGGTCCTCTCCTGTTTGTGATTTTTATTAACGACTTGGATGAGGAAGTCGAAGGGTGGGTCAGTAAATTTGCAGATGATACAAAGGTTGGTGGAGTTGTGGATACCGAGGAGGGCTATTGTCGTCTGCAAAGGGACTTGGATAGGTTGCAGTGCTGGGCTGAAAAGTGGCAGATGGAGTTTAACCCTGAAAAGTGTGAGGTCGTCCATTTTGGAAGGACAAACACGAATGCAAAATACTGGGTTAACGGTAGGGTTCTTGGGCATGTGGAGGAGCAGAGAGACCTTGGGGTCTATGTGCATAGATCGTTGAAAGTTGCAACTCAAGTGGATAGGGCTGTGAAGAAGGCATATGGGGTGTTAGCGTTCATTAGCAGAGGGATTGAATTTAAGAGCCGTGAGGTGATGATGCAGCTGTACAGGACCTTGGTAAGGCCTCATTTGGAGTACTGTGTGCAGTTCTGGTCGCCTCATTTTAGGAAGGATGTGGAAGCCTTGGAGAGGGTGCAGAGGAGATTTACCAGGATGTTGCCTGGAATGGAGAATAAGTCTTACGAGGAAAGGCTGAACATTCTAGGCCTCTTCTCATTAGAACGGAGAAGGATGAGGGGTGACATGATAGAGGTTTATAAAATGATCAGGGGAATAGATAGGGTAGACAGTCAGAAACTTTTTCCCCGGGTGGAGCAAAGCGTTACAAGGGGTCATAAATTTAAGGTGAAGGGTGGGAGATATAAGGGGGATGTCAGGGGAAGGTTCTTTACCCAGAGAGTGGTCGGGGCATGGAATGCCTTGCCTGGGGAAGTTGTTGAGTCAGAAACTTTAGGGACTTTCAAACGGCTTTTAGATAGGTATATGGATAAAGGAGAATGATGGGGTATAGATTAAATTGTCCTTGACAGAGGACAAAGGATCGGCACAACATCGTGGGCCGAAGGGCCTGTTCTGTGCTGTATTTTTCTATGTTCTATGTTCTAAGTATACACTGCAGCTCCATTCCAAATTGGGCTGCACAATCCATCCATTCAGAATATTTGGTCTTCTAAGTATGGTATTTTGGTGAGGAATATTGGAATTAGCAAGACTATGAAGTCAGTAACTTACTTAACTGGATGAGTTTGTAAGATTTATATACCATGATGTACAAAAGGATATATGTACATTTTAAGACTCTTTATTGGCTTTTCCCTTGTGCACCAAAACAAGTTGGCTACACTACCATTTTGTCAGAATACTAAAATCTTGAAAAATACATTTTTATAAAGCAACCGGGCCATTATAAATAAGGAGACAGAGCTACAGATGTTACCTAAAGTAAGAATCTCTTACAGTCCTATCACATTGCACACGAGATAATCCCCTGTCGCCACATACACTCCACAGATCTTGTTCACAGTTTTGACTGTAAAACTGTATTAAGTTTGAACATGAACTGTTTTATATATTACACAGTCTGCCTTGGATGGTAACATAATCACTTAACATCCACCATTACCAATAAAGGGAACAGTGAAATATCTGTTGAAAGAGAGTTTCTTGGTGAATTATAGATGATGAATGACATTTCTGTCTCAGCCCTGTCTTCAGTGATGTGTAGAATTCCTTCCAGGGCGTTCCAAATCATTGCCTCAACTAGTCCTTACCTTCTGACTAGGTTTCAATAAATGTCACATTTAGATCACCATTTGAAGGTCTCTCACCATGCTTCAATATGCTTGAGTGACAAGGTGTTGAAACCTAATGGGTACCTTTGACGTGCAAATTCACTGTATATGTGTTGCAGGTTCTTGTCCTGGGTTAGACGATGAGCACGCTTGAAGTTCTGTTTGGATTGATGGTTTTGGTTTGTAATTCTGCATTTGATACTGAGATAGACATTAATTGCTCTTTAGTATAGAATCTCTTCAGATTAAGCTCAACTTTTGTCATCACACTCGCCATTGAAAACGCTGCGAGTCTTTCAGAATTTAGATCCATAGCTGCCTATTTTTTCTGATTTGATATTATACTCTATATAATTTGTGTCCTGTTACAATTTTTTATATGAGTATTTTGGGCTTTGAGCAATAGTGCAAAATGGACAATATGGTCTCAATCGCTTGTTACACATCTTTCCTAATTTCCATTTCCAATGTGGAAATAAAAATCAGGAAAAGAATGAAAGACTTGCATTTATATAACACCTTTCATGACCACAGGATGTTCCAAAGTGCTTTACAGCCAATTAAGTACTTTTTGAAGTGTTGTACTGTAGGAAATATGGCAACCACTTTGCACACAACAGGCTCCCACAAACAACAAAGTGATAATGACCAGATTTTTTTGGTCATGTTGATTTATGGATAAATATAGGCCAGGACAGTGGGGATAACTTCTCTGTTCCTCCTCAAAATACTCCCAGGGGATCTTTTACATCCATCTGAGAGGGCAGACAATGCCTCAGTTGAACATTTCATTTAAAAGATAGCACCTTGAATAGTGCAGCACTCTCTCAGTACTGCAATGGAAAATTTTTATTAACCAAGTGTCTCAAGGGATATGGAGCAAAGGAAGGTATATGGAGTTAGTTCAAAGATCAGCCATGACCTCATTGAATGGCAGAACAGATTCGAGGGACTAAATGACCGACTCCTTCCGATGTTCCTACGAATTCTTTTTCTTTTCTGGTCCTGTAAGTGCAGAACATGTCTTTTTATTCTGAAACATTGTGAAAGAGTAGAAACTCAATTTGTACAGCATCTATAATATCCATCTTTTGAAAGAATAATTAAGACTTACTCTCTGATAGGATTCTAAAATCCCAGGTCAGTAGAAAGCAGGATTTTAAATTTGTCATTTTTGATTCCTGACCCCATCTGTCACTTCCGAGAAGCCTCTCGCAGATGTGTCAGTAGAGTATCCCCATGGATCTGATGGATCAGTGCTCTGAGATAATATTATTGAGTCTCTAGCCACTCTTTGAGGACGTCTTTCCTATTTCTATGCTGGTACAAGCAATTTCGAAACGGCAATGAGGGACGAAAAAACTCATCTGTCTTCATAATCCAACAAGTGCATAACTGGGCAAAAGGCCCAGGAACAACACCAGAAGGAACGACATCACCTGCTAACACATGAAGGGTACACAGAATATTTTGCCAGAATGGGGAAGTCTTAGGATACTGAGACAAAATTTGATGCAATATTTTCTGAGTGCAGAGTTATAAATAATAAGAGGTTTGTTTTGATAATTCACATAGGAACACCCATTCCTAATGCACTATACCATACATCATCGGGCTCTGTCAAAATTGCTTCTAAGCCAGCTATTAGGAGGTGCATAAAGGAGCCTTTGATTGACTTCAGTTGTCTAACTTTTCCTCCCTTCCTTTATATTGATAAATGTCTCATCTCCACTTGAAGTCTTGGAGCAATCATACTTGGAGCAAAACTTTTATCAAAATGCTATATTGTGAGAACAAAAAGGATTTCCACTAATGTCTACTACAAGAATATCGCCCCCCCCCCCCCCGCGCCCCCACCAACTCCATCCTCCGATTCCCACAGCTACCTCAATCATAGTTCCTCACCTCAGCTTCCTGTGAGGGCTTTATTCCATTCTCTCAGTTTCTCTACCTCTGGTAAAACCTGGCTACCCGACCAAACCCAACTACATGTGTTGGGTTCGGGTCGGGTCTGTATTCTATGTCCAGCATTCAGGCTCGGGTCCAGTTGGACTGGACTGCACTGTTTTGTTTCATATTGTTTTCATTTTAATCTACAATTTTTTGCTGTTTCAATAATACGTTTTTTATTTTCAGGTCGGGTCAGGCATCTAAAAAAATTAAAGGACTCGGGCTTGGGTGGGCTTCAGATTGGCTGTTGTCGGGTTGGGCCCAGGCCAGGTTTTAATTTTACACCCCAGCCAGGCTTTAATCTCTAGTCTAAGCTGAAAAGTTACAACTTTTCTTCTCAAGATAATCTTAATCATATTCCTGGTCCATTTCTAAGTTACTTTTAATTCTACGCTGGGTCAAAGCCAGATCAATGCTGGTTATATTTGCAAAAACCTGTTCTTTTGAGTTACTTCTCTAAGTCTGTGGTTTTGGGTTGTAAATCCCTGTATTACAACAGTTCTTAGCTGCACTATAGACACTAATCCACTCATAATCTAATATACACTGAAGACTAGCAAAAAAAAAACAAGCTGTTTCAAAGGTTCTGTCTCTATTTTCTGAGGGCTTTTATGGAACTGATTTCTGTTATAGAGTAAAGCACATCTATTTCATTTAATTATATCAAGTAATGTTTTAGTTCAAAATTTTTTACATTTTTTTTCTCCAGCAATTGATTTTAAGGCTTCATTCCCATTAGTGGCTTGAGATTCCTGACTGGTTTGCTTATCAAGCTGACCTGAAGGTCAGTGGCTACTTTGTTTTTTCACCGGGTGCTCCGGTTTCCTCCCACAGCCAAAAGACTTGCAGGTTGATAGGTAAATTGGCCATTATAAATGGTCCCTTGTATAGGTAGGTGGTAGGGGAACATAAGGACAGGTGAGGATGTGGTAGGAATATGGAATTAGTGTAGGATTAGTATAAATGGGTGGTTAATGGTCGGCACAGACTCGGTGGGCCGAAGGGCCTGTTTCAGTGCTGTATCTCTAAATCTAAAAAAATCTAAAAATATGAAGAAAGTTTGAAAAATGGGGACTTTTTTCATTAGAACAATGCAATTTATGGGACAACCTATGAAAGGTTGGGAATGGATAAATAGAGGCGGAATGTATCCAGTGATCAAAGCATTTTAGAACAAGGCAGCATGGATACCAGATTAAATGCAGGAGAGCTAGAACTGAGAGCAAGAGATAATTTCCAATGTAGAGAGTTGTGAGGCTCTGGGATTCATATACAGGTTTAGTGATTGAGGCAGAAAAAAGCATGAAGGGATATGGATAAAAATGATTAGAACTATTTGGTTGCATGGGTTGGTTGTGCTGAGTAACCTGTTTTCATATTGTAACATCTATGTGTTTCTGCATGTCCCACTGTTCTCCATTGGGCAGAAAGCCTATCACTGGAGCAACCCAAATTTGAAGGTCAGTTGTTGAATTTCCAAATCTTAGCCCAGCAAGCTGATTTTAGATTTGCTGCTCACGCAGATTTTTTTATTTTGTTAGAATTTATTGTCTCGCAAGCAGTTTAAGTCACTCAGAGATCTTTTTAACTGTTCAATGGATTTTGTTTTGTGTGCCAAGTAGCAGGAAACATTTGAGTCAATATCCAAGGACTTCAGCAGACAACATAAAATCATTTAAATGACTCTGATAATTCAAGCCAACTTTTTAAAGACTTTACAGCAGCTCAACATACAAGGATCACTAGTCTGTGGCAAAGGAACCAGACTTACAATTTGCAAGGGATGGGGTCTGAACTGGAAGCCTCTTAGCTTCCAGAAGCAATCTTCTGGGTCTGCCAGAGGGGACTAAAGAAGGAGCTGCCAAGTTCATTCAAGTTGCAACAACTGCAGACATTGTAGTACCAATAAATGCAAAAGGGTTAAGATCGAGAACCAGTTGACAAACCCACCCAAAAGGAATGGATGATCACATTGACATCTCAAACAAAAGTGTACATTTTTGGTGCACACTGAAATCAACATGGATATTATAATATTAGGGATATAGTCTTAATAACCATTTTAATATATTTTTAAATGTAATTTTTTCTTGGTCTCCTACTTCCATGAACTACTTGACCCTCTGCATTGACCTCCTAACAACCATCTTAGGCCACAGCAGAGGTCGGTGACTCAGTATTGGATTTTGAATATGAATCACATTCATGTGGTACACTTTGTTTGAGTGCCAACATGTGCCATAGTGCCTTTCACCAACTCAGGACATCCCAAAGTGCTTTACGGTCAATGAATTACTTCTGATGTGCAGTCACTGTTATGTAGAAAGCGTGGCAGCAAATTTGCACGCAGCAAAATTGTACAATTGCTTTGTCTGGTAAACTGTCAATGAAATTGTTAAGTAAAGATTATTTGAAATAATATCCTCTTTGCTCTGGCTGGTCACTAGCCATTGGATGAATCTGAAAATCTAAAATAATATTGACACAGATTGTGCTGGAGTGGGGCATTTTGTAATGTGCCCTGTTAATTAAAATGTCTTCCCTCAGCCTTCAGCTTACATACAAACATACGAATTAGGAGCAGGAGTAGGCCACTCGGCCCTTCGAGCCTGCTCCGCCATTCAATAAATTCATGGCTGAACTGATTACTCCACATTTCCCCCGATAACCTTCCACCCCTTTGCTTATCAAGAGTCTATCTACCTCTGCCTTAAAAATATTCAAAGACTCTGCTTCCACTGCCTTTTGAGGAAGAGAATTCCAAAGACTCACAACCCTCTGAGAGAAATAAATTCTTCTCATTTCTGTCTTAAATGGGCGACCCCTTATTTTTAAACAGTGACCCCTAGTTCTAGATTCTCCCACAAGGGGAAACATCCTTTCCACATCCACCCTGTCAAGATCCCTCAGGATCTTATATGTTTCAATCAAGTCACCTTTTACTCTTCTAAATTCCAGCAGATACAAACCTAGCCTGTCCAATCTTTCCTCATAAGACAGCCCACCCATTCCTGATATTAGTCTAGTAAACCTTCTCTGTACTGCCTCGAATGCATTTACATCCTTCCTTAAATAAGGAGACCAGTACTGTACACAGTACTCCAGATGTGGTCTCACAATGCCATGTATAGCTGAAGTATAACCTCCCTACTTTTGTATTCAATTCCCTTCATGATAAACAATAACATTCTATTAGCTTTCCTAATTACGTGCTGTACCTGGATACTAACCTTTTGCGATTCATACACTAGGGCACCCAGATCCCTCTAGATCTCAGAGCTCTGCAATCTCTCACCATTTAGACAATATGCTTCTTTTTTATTCTTCCTGCCAAAGTGGATAATTTCACACTTTCCCATATTATACTCCATTTGCCAGGTCTTTGCCCACTCACTTAACCTATCTATATTCCTTTCTAGCCTCCTTATGTCCTCTTCACAAGTTACTTTCCTACCTATCTTTGTGTCATCAGCAAATTTAGCTACCAAACCTTCAGTCCCTTCATCTAAGTCATTTATATAAATTGTAAAAAGTTGAAACCCCAGCACAGATCCCTGTGGCACACCACTTGTTACATCTTGCCAACCAGAAAATGACCCATTTATTTGCCTACTGTCTCTTTCCTGTTAGCCAGCCAATCTTCTATCCATGCCAATATGTTACCCCCTACACCATGAGCTTTTATTTTCTGCAATAACCTTTGATGTGGCACGTTATCAAGTGCCTTCTGGAAATCTAAGTACAATACATCCACCGGTTCCCCTTTATCCACAGCACATGTAACTCCCTCAAAAAACTCCAATACATTGGTTAAACATGATTTCCCTTTCACAAAACCATGTTGACTCTGCCTTATTACGTTGAATTTTTCGAAATGCCCTTCTATAATGTCTTTAATAATAGCGTCTAACATTTTCCCTAAGACAGATGTTAAGCTAACTGGCCTGTAGTTTCTTGCTTTCTGTCTCCCTCACTTTTTGAATATAGGAGTTACATTTGCTATTTTCCAATCTAAAGGAACCTTCCCCGAATCTAGGGAGTTTTGGAAAATTAAAAGTAACGCATCAACTATCTTATTAGCCACTTCTTTTAACACCCTAGGATGATGTCCATCAGGATCCGGGGACTTGTCAGCCCACAGCTCCAACAATTTTGTTCAATACCACTTCCCTGGTGATTGTAATTTTATTGTGTTCCTCCCTCCCTCCCACCTCCTGACTTACAGCTAATACTGTATACTTGTATGTTACTTGTATGCTCAATAGTGAAGACCGATGTAAAATATCTGTTCAATTCATCTGCATCTCCTTATTATCCATTATTAATTCCCAGACTCACTTTACATAGGATCAATGCTCACTTTGTTAACTCTTTTCTTTTTTAAATATCTGTAGAAACTCTTACTATCTATCGTTATATTTCTAGCTAGCTTCCTCTTGTACTCTAATTTTACCTTTCTTATCAATCTTTTAGTCATTCTTTGCTGTTTTTTTATATTCTGTCCAATCTTCTGACCTGCCTCCCATCTTTGCATAATTATAGGCTTTTTCTTTAAGTTTGATACTATCTTTAACGGTTTTAGTTAACCAGGGATGGCGGATCCCACCCTTGGAATTTTTCTTTCTTGTTGAAATGTAACTATTCCGTGTACTCTGAAATATTCCCTTAAATGTCTGCTACTGCATCTCTATTGACCCATTCCTTAACCTGATTTGCCAGTTCACTTTAGCTAGCTCTGCTTTCATGCCCTCATAATTGGCCTTATTTAAGTTTAAAATACTAGTCTTGGATTCACTCTTCTCTACCTCAAACTGAATGTAAAATTCAGTCATATTATGATCGCTGCTACCTCGGGGCGCCTTAACAATGAGGTCATTAATTAATCCTATCTCGTTTCACAATACCAGGTCTAGTATAGCCTGCTCTCTGGTTGGATCCAGAATGTATTGTTCCAAGAAATTATCCCGAAAACATTCTATGTACTCTTCATCTCGGCTACCTCTGCCCATCTGATTTTTCCAGTCTATATGGAGGTTAAAATCCCTCGTAATTAACGCTGTACATTTCTGACAAGCTGCCATTATTTCTTCCTTTATACCCCATCCTACAGTGTAGTTAATGTCAAGTGGCCTGTACACCACTCCCCCAAATGACTTCTTGTCTTTATGATTGCTCATCTCTAGCAAACTGCTTCTACATCCCGGTGTCCTGACTTAGGTCATCCCTCTCTATTGCGCTAATACCATCATTAATTAATGGAGTTACCCCCTCCACCTTTTCCTAACGTCCTGTCCTTCCTAAATGCCATGCACCCTTCAATATTCAGGTACCAATCGATGTCGTCCTGCAGCCATGTCTCTGTAATGACTATCAGATCGTACTTATTTATTTCTATTTCTGCTCTCAGTTCATCTGTTTTGTTTTGAATGCTACGTGCATTCAAATACAGAGCCTTTAGTTTTGTCCTTTTATTATTATTGTAACCTCTAGCCTTATCTGTTGATTTATTCTTAGACGTGTATGCTCTGTCCCTTCCTGTAACAGTATGTTTATCATTTCCCTTTTAATACCTTTCTCTCTTGCCTTGTCTCTACTCCTTGATTTACCATATCTTCCCAAATATGATCCCTTTCCCCCCACTATTCAGTTTAAAACCCTCTCTACTTCCCTAGTTATGTGGCTCGCTAGAACTCCAGCCCCAGCACTGTTCGGGTGTAGTCCATCCCAACGGTACAGTATTGGTGCCAGTGCCCCAAGAACCGGAACCCACTTCTACCACAACAGTTGTTTTGCATGGAAGGTTGCTTGAAGTACGAGCTATAACGGGGCAATGGGGCATCTGGGACTTGGTTGAATGACAGGACCAACAATCAATCTCATTAACCAATGAGACTGAGGGACTGAGAAACAAACAGGAATAACGGAGAAAAAAATAGGATGAATTAGAGTCAAATCAAGTACAGAAAGAGAAATAGAGCGAGACAAAGAAAGTTTGCATTAAGAGAGAGAAAAAAAGAGACAAAAATTAAAAGCAAGGAAAAAATGTCAATTTTAATTTTGCATTTTAAAAATCTCTAAGAATAATTTACTACCTGCAGGAATGAGATTCCACAATTTCAATTGTTTCCTTTCTGGCCCAGAGAGGTTGATTGGTGTTTCAAGAACATAAATCTCATCATTTAAAGACCTCTTACGCTGTCGAGTACCAGCCCTAACTTCCTGTGGCAAGTGCAATGAGTATTTAGGGCACAAACACTGCAAGTGCTACTGCAAGTGGTGCAAATTGTCCGGCGATTTGCGGCACCAGCCAACTCATGGGCTATCTCTTCCTCGCCACACATTGCTTGACAATTTACACATTAATAATGGCGGGCCCCATTAAACGCACCATTATTTTGTTGGCAAATTCTGCGGCATTATCAGGGAAAGAAGATGAAACAGTTTAAAGTTAGTGTACGCTGGGAAGATCTTTGCGACTAATGGGGACAAGAAGTCGGTGCAAGGCCATAGCTGGATCATTGTCTTAACATGCTTGCCCCAAGCAACTTTATGGGTGACTTTTAATAATCTCAGCAATTTAAAAATAAGGAAAGGAAAGCTGATATTGCACTGTTGTTGGAGTATAGTTACTGTAGTCTCTCGATGGATTTAAATATGATGTTACTGAAACTCCCCTGTTAATTGCGAAGATGAATTAAGTGGTTCACTGGAAAATATTGATAGACTCATATTACAGCTGATTAACTCAAGCCCAAAGCCTGCAATTAGAGCTGCAGAGTCATAAGGGTTTAATTCAGCGTGTGTGACTGACCCAGTGATCATTTCCCATTGTCATGTGTAGACAAAATAGATCTTTGTCTACACATTAGAAACCAGCTGGGTGGAAAGAGCTGCCCAGTGCTTTAAAGAAAATGTGCACTTTATATAGCCTTAATATTACTGAGCAATTATGGCACATGAATACTTAATATGCCCCGATGAAATTACATTGTCCTAAATATGATAGTAACTAATATCCAATAAAGAATTGAGGACCAACCTCTTTGCCCAGAAAGCGATGAGAATGTGGAACTCGCTACCACAGGGAGTGTTTGATGTGCATTGCGTAGATGCAGTTAAGGAGCAACTAGATACACATGAGGGAGAAAGGAATAGAAGGATACGCTGATAGAGTGAGATGAAGTAAGCTCATATGGAGCATAAACACTGGCAGAGACCTATTGGGCTGAATGGCCTGTTTCTGTGCATAAAAATGGCTTAGCGTCTCTGTTTAAATATTAGATGTAGCCACTCTGTGATCATTTCGCATGAACGGATTGGGGGGGTGAAATTCATCTTGGCGGTAATGAGAAACAAGCAATAGCGCAGTGGCCGCCCATTTAATACTCCGCTCGATTTTCTTCTCCGTGAGTTATTGGGGGGAGTGTAAAACAGTTGCTGATGTGCTAAAGCCCATTTCGCCCCACTTTACACTTCTAAGCATAAGGCTTTGGCCCCTTTTATTCTTACAGCACTGTTGCTGATGGCAGCCCTGACGTTGGTGGAACACGAGGGAGTGTTGTTGCCTTCAGAGGTTCTCAGGCCCACCTCAGTAGGTGGGATGCCACGGCAGCCTAGGGTTGGGTTGCCACTGTGTTTTCTGGTGCAGGGGAAGAGAGGGAGATGGAAAGCAGCAAGAACTTAAGGCCTTCCATTTTTATAAAGACTAATCTCTTCGCTCAGAAATATGGCAAGGCACTTCACACAATGAAATACTTTTGATATGCAGTCACCAGAGTTCTTTAAGCAAAGGCTGAAGTCATGCTGTGCACAATATGGTCCCACAGACAGCAAGGCAGTGACATAATGCATAAGTGACCCAATGGGCTGGATTTCCTTATTCTGTCCCTACACAGTCCATTCTAACCTACTGCCCCTATTCTGCCATGACCCCAGCCGAGATTCCTGGATCAGACATTATTATCTATGTCATATCTGAATAAGCGCTTGTTTTGATGGGGTAATAACTGCTTTTGTTTCCAAGACCCCTTAAAACCTTCCTGTCAAAGAATAACAGAAGTAATACAAGAGAAGGGTCATTGCCACATTGCGCTTAATCCAGTGTTCAGTTAACAATATGCAACTGCCATACATATTTAATATGTTTATAGTGTGCTGCCAGCGAGCGCCTGCCAATGACCCCCAGGAGAATCCGACGGGATGGCTGATGTAGTACCAGAAGAGGTAGGATGCAAGAAAAAAGGGGCAAAAGAACCCTAAGACACAGCAGATTTCTTTTCACTGAAGGCCTCACGGGGATTGCCTCCATCGGAAGACTTCAGGGCCTTTCTGTTGCTACAATAACAACAACTTGCATTGATATGGCACCTTTAACAAAGTAAAGCATCCAAAGGCACTTCACAGGAATGATTATCAAACAAACTTTCACATCGAGCCACATAAGGCGATATTAGATCAGGCGAGGGTCAAAAAAGTGGGTTTTAAAGAAAGAAAGACTTGCATTTATATAGTGCCTTTCATGACCACTGAATGTCTCAACGTACTTTACAGCCAATGAAGTACTTTTTAAGTGTAGTCACTGTAGGAAACGCAGCAGCCAATTTATGCACAGCAAGCTCCCACAAACAACAATGTGTTAGTGAACAGATAGTCTGCTTTTGTGATGTTGATTGAGGGATAAATATTGGCCAGGGCACCTCCCCTGCTCTTCTTAAAATAGTGCCATGGGATCTTTATGTCTACTTAAGAGGGAAGGCAAGACTTTGATCATCTAAAAGATAGCACCTCTGACAGTGCTGCACTCCCTCCGTATAGTGTCTGTGGAATTCACTACCCCAGAGTGCAGTGGATGCTGGGACATTGAGTAAATTTAAGGAGGAGATAGACAGATTTTTAATTAGTAAATGTTATGGAGGACGGGCGGTTGAGATGAGATCAGCCATGATCGTATTGAATGGCAGAGCAGGCTCGAGGGGCTGAATTGCCTATTCCTGCTCCTAGTTCTTATGACCACTGGGTGTCAACTACAATTTGTTATGCTCAAGTCCTGGAGAGGAACTTGAACTCATAACCGTTGGCTCAGAGACAACAGTGCGACCAACTGAGCCACAGCTGATACTACAAGGAGAGAGGGAGAGATAGAGAGCTGAAGAGGTTCAGGGAGAGAATTCCACAGCGTAGGGCCAAAGCAGATGAAGACACGGCTGCCAGTGGTGGAAGGATTAAACTGAGGAATTGAAGGAGCACAGCTCATGTACTGCTATCAGGATTCACCTGTCACACTGGGGAGCAGCAGTAAGATGGCAAAAGAGGGAAATGGGCCAGGAACCCAGGTGCCACCTCCCTGTCAGCATTATGCAGTGGGAGGGGAAGGGGCAGCAAACCTGGGGGACGGGGAGGGGGAGGACATTGATGCCAAGATGGCTAGTGGTAGGTGCCAACACCCGACTGTCTGTGTTATTTTTGCTGCTAAATTCCCACGACATTTAGGGTATAATAATCGAGGAACATTCACATCAACAGATTTATAAACAAAGATTATCCAAGGACTTTCCATGAAGAAGAAACTCCATTAAATCATTAACTTGATGATCTCTGGCGGCAAACTGGCCCTAATGGTGCCTGCTAATTAGTATTGAACTCATTGCCGTCTGATAGCATGCACTCATGTTGCCTGCACACTGGACTCAGAATACCTGACAGTCTTCAGCTTGTTGACAGTTTTATCTCTTTTCCAGTCTTAGGCCCTTTAAACTTTGCCCTTTGCCCATAGAGCTATTTAACGAAGGGATCTGGTGTAACTTGAAACAAAGATTTATATTTGTATCATACTGTATCGGGTCGCAAACATTTCCAAAGTGCTTCACACACAAAAGAATTATTTTATATTGGCAAATCTGGCAGCCATTTTGCACACAAGATCCCACAGGTATCAAGGACCAATTTAATTCATTCAGGTGGTGCAGGGTTGAGTGGGGTGGGAATATTGGCCACGATTAAGGGGGAACTCTCTGCTCTTCTTCCAGTTGTGCCACAGCATCTTTAATATCTGTACCAGCAGGATAGGCAGACATGACCTGTCAGGCCTCACGTGAGCTGACAGCACCTCCAACAATGTGGCACTCCCACAGGCCTGCACCACAGCCTGGGCCCAGATTATGCGTTCCGCCAACAAACTAGACTCTGTGTTGGGAGAAAGATTTGAAATGAAAATAAAGCTTTTGGCCAATGCTGTATTCTTTTACAGTGCTATGGAATGAACTAAAACTAAAATGAAAAGAAATCGGGTGACAAATTACAAGCCACTCATGTGAGTAACTATAAGGGGTGGCGGTGGCGTAGTGGTATTGTCACTGGACTAGTAACCCAGAGACCCAGGGTATTGCTCTGGGGACATGGGCTCAAATCCCACCACAGCAGAAGGTGGAATTTGAATTCAATTTAAAAAATCTGGAATTAAAAAGCTAGTCTATTGATGGTCATGAAACCATTGTCGATTGTAAAAACCCATCTGGTTCACTAATGTCCTTTAGGGAAGGAAATCTGCTGTCCTTAGCTGGTCTGGCCTACATGTGACTCCAGACCCACAGCAATGTGGTCGACTCTTACATGCCCTCTGAAATGGCCTAGCAAGCCACTCAGTTAGGGCAATTAGGGATGGGCAATAAATGCTGGCCTGGCCAGCGACGCCCACATCCCATGAATGAATGAATAAAAAAAAAGAAAGAGAACAGCTTACCTTGAATTAAACATGTTTTGTCATTTATTCATTTTTGCCATTTCTCCAGGGTATATTTAAATGTAAATCATTTCTGATTTTCTGATCTATTACCTTGTAAAATTGCTTCCTGATCAAATAATCTTGTTAATTTATCTCTACTAACACAACAATACACAGTAGTTGCAAAGGGAAATGTTTAATTCATATAAGTAATTTTTTTAAAAAGATGATTTATTCCTTCAAATGAACAAATCTGTGGAACTTCCTGGCTGGATTATCCCCTACAAGGAGCTGATTTTCCAGTATGTGTTGGCAGCAAGGGGGCATTGCCCACTGGCTATAGATGTTGAGTGATTTTCCAATAAGCATAATCAGAATGTAAAATTTCTCACTGCCAGTGTGTAAAATATCTCACTGCCAGCGTGTAACAGCTCTCATTCTCACTGCCAGTGCATAATGCTTCTCACTGTTACTGTGTAACATTTCTCACTGCTAGTGTTTAACACTTCTCACCATCAGTGTATAATACTTTTCACTGCCAGTGTTTAACCCTTCTCACTGCCAGTATGTACTTGGCAAGTTTGCCCTGAGAGAATATGTGCCAGCATTGCCAAAGTGGCTGTGCAATTGATGGGCATTGAGCAATCCAGCAAACAAAGAAATAATTTGCATTTATCTAGCATCCTATCACATGGTGAGGACGTCCCACAGTGACTCATATTCCCAACAAATTCTTTTTGAATTGCAGTCATAGCTGTTAGGGAGATAAACAGGGCAGTCAATTTGTACAAGGCCAACTCCCGCAATTGGCAAATGAGATGATTAATTAGCCAATCTGTTTTTGGTTGTGTTGGTTGAGGGAGGAATGTTGGCCAAGACTTCTCCAAATGGAATCTTGCACAGCATTTACCTGGATCTAGAACAGGCAGACAAGCCTTAGTTTGGCATCTCATCTGAAAGAAACACCTCCAATAACACAGCAGCACCCTCAATATTGCCTGCGTGTCAGTCTCTGTTGGAGCTCAAGGCCTCTTGTGCGTCTTAAAATGTCAAACTCTCAATCAGTGATGAGAGTTTTATGAACTGAGCCAAGATGACCTTCAGTAGCTTTTCCACCACATTCCATATTTTGTTGCATGAACTATAATCAGGTTAGTCAGTATGTACATGCTGAGCACCTGCTGTGTTGGTGCTTATAATCAGTAATTATAAATGCAGTTAAAATGAGTTGAAATCGAACCTATGCAGCACTAATAGTGAACAAGTTAATTATGCCCATTATTTTAACCAACCCCAGTAAAGGGTTTGCACCCATGCTTTGCCACAATAGTACATAGAGGAATTTTATTTGAATGCACTAACACTTTCCTTACTAATATTACAAAGCATAATTTCAATCCAAAAGAATTATAACCCACCATGAGGCTTACACTGACTGAACATAGAATAACATAGAAATTATAAGACTGAAACAGGCTGTTGGAGCCAAACAGGCCACGTGAGCAGTAACTCTAATCTCATGGGCTGGATTTTCAGCCCCAGGCAGCTGGGAGCTAAAAAGAGCCCCGCCTGCTGGCTTGCCTGTTCCCCGGCTCCATCCTGCCTCCAGGCCATTTTTGTGGAGGTGGGATCAAGAGCAGGCAGGGCTACCAGCCTGTATGTGGTGGGTAGCCTATCAGGCTCCTTAAGGCAAATTAAAGGAGGCCGACTGGAATTTTCCAGTCGGCCTCCAGATTCCTGCAGGTGGGAGGGGGCATTGTAGATGGCTTGAGGTGTCCTCCTGGCAGCAGGCCAAGGGGCCAGCACTCCAGGCAGGCCTAGAGGCCCTGCCTGCCTGCCTGAGGACAGGAGCAGCTACAGGCCAACCTGTAGAGGGGTTCCCCTCCCCTCCCCCCCCCCCCCCCCACCCCCACTCCCCGCACAACAGTGGCCTGGCTGTAAAAGCCATTTATTTCTTTAGATTTGAACAAGTTGGGGAGAGAGTGCCTCCATATTGAAGCACCCTCTCTCTTACTTACTTTCTATTGCAGACTGCTGCTGCTTTCAAGCTGGAAGGCCTCTGATTGGCCCACCAGCTTAGCGAGCCTACCTGCCATCGCTAATTGGATGGTGAACCTGTCTCCAGGCCAATTAAGGGGACACCCCGTGAAAATCACAATGAGTGACTGTTTCCCCCTCAGGGCAGATTCAGCAACCGGAAACAGTCCCCACCACTGTTTCCAGCCCCTGGATGGAAAATCTTGCCCCATGTACCTACCTGCTACCTTTATTCACCGTCCCTTCAAACTATTCTTAAATGTTCTCTGCTTCAATCATTAATGTTGGAAGTGAATTCCCCAGCTTGGCAACCCTTTGTGTAAAAACAAAATTCTGCTGCTTTCTATCCTAAATCACTTACGTTTAATTTTACCTCAGTGTCCTCTAGACCACTTATCAATGGAAATATTCTGTTTCTTTATACTTTGTCCCTTCCTTTCATAATTTTAAACACTTCTTTCAAATCATCCTGTAACTTCCCGTTCTAACGAAAACAGAGCCAATTTTTCATCTTTATTCATATCTGCATTTCCTCCTATCAGGCAGTATCCTGGTGAATTTGCATTGCATCCTCTTGAAAACATCAACATCCTTTGGTGTGGAGCCCAAAACTGCACACAGTACTGTAACTAACTACGGTCTGATTAATGAGAACAGAAAGTGCTGGAAATACTCAGCATGTCTGGCAGCATCTATGTAGAGAGAAACAGAGTTAATGTTTCAGGTCTGTGACCTTTCATCAGAATTGGCAAAAGTTAGAAATGTAACAATCTTTGAGCAAGTGAAAGGGGGGAGTGGGGGAAGAAGAACAAGAAGGAAGGACTGTGATAGGATGGAGGGGGCGAGAGATTAAATGACAAATGTCATGGAACAGAATGCAAATGGAGTGCTAAATAGTTGTACTGAAAGACAAAGCACGAGACCAGAGAGAGTGTTAATGGCAAAATAGTGAACAGCTCTGTCCAAAAACAAAAACATGAAAAATAGGTTTAAGACCAGCACATGGTTAAAAAATAAAAAATAAATATATATATATTGAAATTATTGAACTCAATATTGAGTCCATAAGGCTGTAGAGTGGCTAATTGGAAGATGAGATGCTATTCCTTGAGCTTGCGTTGATGTTCACTGGAACACCGCAGCAGGCCGAGGACAGAAATGTGGGCATGGGAACAAGGTGGTGAATTAAAATGGCAAGCAAGGCCTAATTAAGGTGGCTTTTTCAATGTCCTTATCTGTTGTTAACATGCTGTTTATCCATCCCCCCTCCCCTCCCCCTCCCCCTCCCGAGTATCTGGACTTCAGCCATGGCTCAGTTGGCAGCAATCTTACCTCTGAGTCAGAAGGTTGTGGATTCAAGTCCCACTTCAAGACTTGAACACAAATGTCAAAAAGGTACAGTGTTGAGGGATTGCTGCACTGTTAGAGTTGCTGCCTTTTGGATGAGATGTTAAACAGAGGCCCTATCTCCTCTCTCAAGTGGATGTGAAAGATTTCATGGCACTATTTTGAAGATGAGCAGGCGGGTTATCTCTGGTTTCCTGGTCAATATTTATTCATCCTGCAATCAACATCACAAACACAGATTATCAGGTCATTATCACATTGCTGTTTGTGGGAGCTTGCTGTGCTCAAATTGGCTGCTGCGTTTCAACATTATGACACTGAGTACATTTCTGAAGTACTTAATTGGCTGTAAAGCACTTTGGGATGTCCTGTAGTTGTGAAAGGCGTTATACACTTGCAGGCTTTTCTTTCTGCTCGCCTCCACAGCGACAAGACTACCTCAT
The DNA here is from genome assembly GCF_036365525.1 of Heterodontus francisci. Lineage (NCBI taxonomy): Eukaryota > Metazoa > Chordata > Chondrichthyes > Heterodontiformes > Heterodontidae > Heterodontus > Heterodontus francisci. The sequence continues at coordinate 208,852,748 of NC_090375.1, read as the reverse complement.
TCTGAGTTGTGTACTTGTAAACAAATGTATTGCATCACACTTTCTGCCATCTTTTCACCCATTCCCCCAAACTTATTACTATCCCTTTGCATTTTCCTACGGTCTTCAGAATTATTTACTATGCCTCCTATTTCAGCATCATCTGCTGCAGTTCAAGGAGAAAGCCAGCTTCTCAGGGGAAACTTGCGATAGGCAGTAAATGTGGGATTTGCCCATGATGTCTGTACCCCGATAATGAATGTCTAGATATATATATATAAAAACAAGATATGGGGCAGAATTTTACTAGCCCCTGGGTGGAAGGCTAGGAGGAAGGGGGGGGCAGTAAAATGTTGGGGAGCCATGTCAAGATGGCTGCCTGACATAGTTTCGCCACTAGCAGTGGGACCTGAAGCGTAGCTTCTGCCTGCCGACTAGAGGTTACATAAGGGGCCATTTGAGGGGCCGCCTTTTGAACATGGGTATCGTGATTGTCCCTCTGTCACTCCCAAGTCTCATGTACAGAACCACTATCATCACAGACCCATGAAAACCCTGGGCCTAAATAGACATCTATCAACAAGTGACTCGCGTCCTACAAGCTAAATGAGTAGTGGTCCAATGGGTCTTCACTCTTCTGCAATTATCTGACCTGATTACGCAGTGGTGCCCAGCTGGTCTATGGAAACTGGCACTTGATGGCAAATTTGAATAGGAAAGGACGTAGGGTTCCAAATCCTTCAGGATTGTCCCGGAGTCTCCAGGAATTGAAGATTAATCTCGTCTCAACTTATTGTATATAGCCTCTTTCTCGCTTGAAGAATTCACCTGACATGCATCATACACCCTCATTTCTTGTTTAATCATAATCTCTATCTCCCTCATCATCCAAGGAGTCCTGTTTTTGGTTCCTCTACCTTTTGCGTTATTGGAATGTACCTACCCTGTACCTGAAGCATCTCTTCCTTAAAGATAACACATTGTTCCGATACAGCTTTTCCTGTCAGGTATCATTCTGGTAAATCCATGCTGCTTTCCCTCCAGGGTCAATATATCCTTACTAAGGTGTGATCCCCGGAACGGCTCACAGTACTCCAGGTGTGGTCTAACCAGGGCTTTGTATAACTGCCCCCTTGTATTCTCGTCCTCCAGATATAAAGCCAGCATTCCATTAAACTTTTTAATTATTTTCTGCACCTGTTCATGGCATTTTGATGGTCTAGATACCCGGACCCCCAAGTCTGTTTGGACCTCTACTGTTTCTCGCTTTTACCCTTTAGAAAGTACTCTGTTCTAACCTTTCAGGTTCAAAGTGGATGACCTCACATTTGCCTACATTAAGATCCATCTGCCTCATTCACAATCTTTCGATATCTCTTTGAAGGATTTTGTAGACTTTTCAAGACCAGTTTTAAAGAAGCTGACGGGTTGACTGGAACCCTGGATTATTTACCAGCAAAGGAAGCTGAGTTTGGTTAAAAGAACCAACTGTTCAAAATGGCATGCTGTGAAGATTGGCTGGATTTGTAAAATTGTGGTGCAGGCCATGTGGAAGGCTACAAACGAAGAGGCCTTAGGGGACTGTGAGAATGCTTTAAACACCAGCGGGAAGAAATTCACTCATGTATCATCGAAGAGCGCCACACAGGTCCGCAGGAAGCAGCCCGCAGCCCCTGGGCAACTGAGGTAAGTCTGCATAGCGCTGCTTCGCGAACCGATTTCTCCTGCCCAGATGTTGTTTTTGTAACACCAGTCAGTGCAAACATGGGAGGGAGAGGGCGGAAATTTACTGAACATGGAATGTACCTACCCTGTACCTGAAGCATCTCTTCCTTAAAGATAACACATTGTTCCGATACAGCTTTTCCTGTCAGGTATCATTCTGGTAAATCCATGCTGCTTTCCCTCCAGGGTCAATATATCCTTACTAAGGTGTGATCCCCGGAACGGCTCACAGTACTCCAGGTGCAGGATGTCAATGGATTATTAACTTTTCCATGTTCACAAAGGAGAGGAATTGACCATCTTGAGTTTCAGTGATACCACTGAGGTTGTATGCACCTCTATGTGCAAGCCTATTGTGTCTTAATGTTTGTAAAACCATTATTTGGATAAGTTTAAAGTCTTGGTCGATCTCACCTCTGGTTATCTTACAAAGAGAATTAAAACAAATACCCTGCTGCCTGCAGTCGTGACACTTTAAGTGTCACATGGACACAACTGTAAATTTCGATAAAAGAAAGCCAGTCTGACCTCTAGTTGAACTAAGAATCTATTGACTGCTATCAGTCTCTAATTGAGTTCAGAAAGGCATTCAAGCTTTCTTTTATTTGACTTCAAAGACTCACACAAGGAAAGAAAGCTACTCTGGCCTCTAACTGCGTTGATCATTTAATTGTGAGCAATCAGCATGTAATTGAATTCAAAGCTGCAGAGAAATTACACCTTGTAGCTTTAAAGCCACAGACACCTGAACTTCAGTCGCTGAATATTACATTCTATGTTATGTGGTTTAATACTTCTTGTCTTTTAAAACTGAGTATCCTGCAGCCCACCATAAACTGTGTCAATGGGACATCTAGTGCATCTGGAGATGCATTCAGCACATATGTAAACTGTAGGAAGGGGTTAGAATCCGTTCCTTCCTTTCTGCTTACTTTATACACAATGATGTGTGACAGACACAGAAGGGTTCGAGATGTAAGATTTTAAATCATGTATGTTTATATAAGAATGCAAGAATTTTTAGTTGCAGGATTAAGGTTATTTGGCCCAATACCTTTACCTGCTTTCCTTATCACCATATTCTTCAATTGCTTCTCTCCTAACACATCTGGCTACTTCTTAATGCATTTGTCCCGTTTGCTACAATGGCATTCTCTCATGGCTGTTTCCACAAGTCAATGATTCTTTCTTTGAAAAATCTCTGCTAATTTCCCCTTGTTCTATCTTCTTTTTAACCTGTGTGCCATAGAGTCATAGTAAAGGCCTGCTTGGGTTTACAATTGAAACCCGACCCGAGCCCGACCAGACCACATCTAATCTGAACCCGACCCGGGCCCAAGTCCTGTGGTTTTTTCCCGTGCCCAACCCGACCCGACTCAACTACCAGAAATTAATGATGCTTACTCTTACTCTTACTTCCCTTTCCCTCCCTGACCAAAAGGCAGCACTGCCACTGTGTCCGACCCGGCCCAACCCGAGCTGAGCCCGAGTGCCGGACCCAGAAGAACAACCCGACTTGACCCGAACCTGACACGTAAGGCGGCACAGTGGCGCAGTGGTTAGCACCGCAGCCTCACAGCTCCAGGGGCCCGGGTTCGATTCCAGGTACTGCCTGTGTGGAGTTTGCAAGTTCTCCCTGTGTCTGCGTGGGTTTTCTCCGGGTGCTCCGGTTTCCTCCCACAAGCCAAAAGACTTGCAGGTTGATAGGTAAATTGGCCATTATAAATTGTCACTAGTATAGGTAGGTGGTAGGGAAATATAGGGACAGGTGGGGATGTTTGGTAGGAATATGGGATTAGTGTAGGATTAGTATAAATGGGTGGTTGATGGTCGGCACAGACTCGGTGGGCCGAAGGGCCTGTTTCAGTGCTGTATCTCTAATCTAATCTAATGTTGCGGGTCCCATCTGGTTCGGGACGGGTAGCCATGCTCTAAGTCATAGAGTCATTTACGGCACAGAAAGAGACCATTCAGCCCACCGAGTCCATGCTGGCTCTCCACAGAGCAATCCAGGCATTCCCACTCCCCTGCTCAATACCCGTAGCCCTGCAAGTTTATTTCCTTCAAGTGGCCATCCAATTTGTTTTTAAAGTCATTGTTTGTCTCCGCTTCCATCACCCTTGTGGGCAGCGAGTTCCAGAACATTACCACCCACTGTGTAAAAAAGTTCTTTGTCGTATTCCCCCTGCATCTCTTGCCCAAAAACCTTCAATCTGTGTCCCCTAGTCCCTGTACCATTAGTTAATAGGAACAGTTTTTCCTTGTCTAACTTGTCTACGCCTGTCACAATCTTGTACACCTCTATTAAATCTCCCCTCAATCTCCTTTGTTCTAAGGAGAACATAGAAACATAGAAAATAGAAGCAGGAGTAGGCCATTTGGCCCTTCAAGCCTGCACCGCCATTCAATACGATCATGGCTGATCGTCCAAACTCAGTACCCAGTTCTAGCTTTCTCCCCATATCCCTTGATTCCTTTAGCACTAAGAACTATATCTAACTCTTTCTTGAATATATTTAATGATTTGGCCTCAACCCTTGCTTTTCCAACCTAACCTTGTAACTAAAATCCCCCATCCCTGGAACCATTCTGGCAAATCTCCTCTGCACCCGCTCAAAGACCCTCACATCCTTCCGAAAGTGTGGTGACCACAACAGGGTGCAATTCTCCAGTTGGGACCAAACCAGAGCTTTATAAAGGTTCAGCATAACATCCCTGCTTTTGTACTCAATGTCTCTATTTATGAAGCCCAAGATCCCATATGCTTATGAACCACTCTCTCAATATGTCTGCCACCTTCAAAGATCGATGGACAGGTAGCCCTAGGTGCCCCTGCTCCTGCACACTTGTTAGAACTGTGCCATTAAGTGTATATTGGCTCTTTTATTCCTTCTGACCGGATGTATCTCCTGATGTTTCAACCCTTTGTCATTGTGAACATCTGCCTGGATGAGCTTTCTCAATTCTTTGCATAATCTTGAAAATTTCAATTGGAATTTCGTAAAGTCTCTTTTCCAAGAAGAATGAGTGCAAAGTTCACAACCTTTCCTCAGAATAAATTCCCTGATACCTGGGATCATAGCATTGCTCACCTCTGCATCTCCTTATCGAGTAGAGTGGCATAGCACAGAAGGAGGCCATTTGGCCCATTAAGTCTGTATCAGCTCTTTTGTAGAGCAATTCAATTTAGTCCCACTCCCTGGCTCTTTTCCTATATTCCTGCATTTTTTTCCCCTTCAAGTATTTATCTAATTCCCTTTTCAAGGCTGCTATTGAATCTGTTTTCAGCACCCGATCAGGCAGTGCATTCCAAATCCTAACCACCCTTGCATAAAAAGGTTTTTCTTCATGTCACCTCTGGTTCTTTTGCCGATCACCTTAAACCTGTGCCCCCGCTTATCGGCACTTCAGCCATTGGAAACAGCTTCTCGTTATTTACTCTATTTAAACACTTGATGATTTTAAACACCTCTATCAAATCTCCTCTTTACCTTCTCTGCTCGAAGGAGAACAACTCCAGCTTCTCCACTCTATCCACATAATTGCAGTCCCTCATTGTTGGAACCTTGAGGCCAATAATATCCACTCCTTGTTTAAGTGATCAATCCAGCAGGAAGCATTCCAATTAGCATGATTAGCAAAAATATGTCCTTTTCTCCCTTGTACTCTATCACAATATCAATAGAACACTGTGTGTTATTTGTTATTGTTTAATACGGAAGTACAATCTGCTGGTTTCATAGATACATAACATACTTCTTTATAACATCTTTGGTTTCATTACAATCCCTGAAAATCATATACAACTTTCCCTGACAATGTCTAATATGCTGTGAATGTTGCTTTAAAAATGCTTTGGGCTCATTGCATCCTATTTGCTAAAGTGGGAATCTAGAGACTTTATTAAATACATACCCATAAAGACCAAATAGACAGGGAGTAAAACATCCAGCCTGCACAACTTCTGACCTCCAATTTATTTACTCGTACATCTCTCTAAAATATTAATACACACTAACACATTGACTCAGAATTTGCTGAATGAAATAACAGCGGCTGAATGTTGTTATTAATGAGCAAATCATCCAACAACTTGCAGCAGAGAAGAGAAATTCTGTGAATTGAGAATCAGCACAAGTTGCCGGACAATTTGCGCCACTTTGTAAAAACGCACCTTGTACTTAACGTCCCATCATTTTCACGAAGTTGCACATTTGCACATTAATTGCCCATTAAACTCACCACAGTAGGTTAAGTCCAGCAAATATCAGCAATGGTACCCTTTTAAGGACATGTTAAATGTTAATGACTGTCAATTAAAATCTCTTGCCCAGAAAGTGAACAATTATTAATGTGCAGTCACAGTCCTTCATGTTTTGAATTGTTTTTTGTAAATTTTAAACATGTCAAATTTAAACTTTTAAAAGCATTTTCCTTACTTTTCCTTTCCGATTTTTATTGCTATTTCCACCTCTCTTACTCCTATCTTTCTTTCCCTCTCTTTATTTCTTTCTCTGATTGGGCATTAAGTTCACCCCACTCTAATTCACCCGCCTTCTCAGTCAAAGAACAAAGACCTGTACAGCACAGGAACAGGCCATTCGGCACTCCAAGCCTGCACCGATCATGATGCCTGTCTAAGCTAAAACCTTCTGCATTTCCAGGGTCCGTATCCCTCTATTCCCATCCTATTCATGTATTTGTCAAGATGCCTCTTAAACGTCGCTATCGTACCTGCTTCCACCGCCTCCCCCGGCAGCAAGTTCCAGGCACTCACCACCCTCTGTGTAAAAATCTTGCCTCGCACATCCCCTCTAAACTTTGCCCCTCGCACCTTAAAGCTATGTCCCTTAGTAACTGACTCTTCCACCCTGGGAAAAAGCTTCTGACTATCCACTCTGTTCATGCCGTTTATAACTTTGTAAACCTCTATCATGTCGCCCCTCCACTTCCGTCATTCCAGTGAAAACAATCCGAGTTTATCCAACCTCTCCTCATAGCTAATACCCTCCAGACCAGGCAACACCCTGGTAAACCTCTTCTGTACCCTCTCCAAAGCCTCCACGTCCTTCTGGTAGTGTGGCAACCAGAATTGCACGCAATATTCTAAGTGTAGCCTAACTAAGGTTCTGTACAGCTGCAGCAAGATTGCCAATTTTTATACTCTATGGCCCGACCGATGAAGGCAAGCATGCCGTATGCCTTCTTGACTACCTTATCCACCTGTGTTGCCACTTTCAGTGATCTGTGGACTTGTACGCCCAGATCTCTCTGCCTTTCAATACTCCTAAGGGTTCTGCCATTTACTGTATACTTCCCACCTGTATTAGACCTTCCAAAATGCATTACCTCACATTTGTCCGGATTAAACTCCATCTGCCATTTCTCCGCCCAAGTCTCCAACCGATCTATATCCTGCTGTATCCTCTGACAATCCTCATTGCTATCCGCAACTCCACCAACCTTTGTTTCGTCCGCAAACTTACTAATCAGACCAGCTACATTTTCCTCCAAATCATTTATATATACTCCAAACAGCAAAGGTCCCAGCATTGATCCCTGCAGAACACCACTAGTCACATCCCACCATTCAGAAAAACACCCTTCCACTGCTACCCTCTGTCTTCTATGACTGAGCCAGTTCTGTATCCATCTTGCCAGCTCATCTCTGATTCCGTGTGACTTCACCTTTTGTACCAGTCTGCCATGAGGGACCTTGTCAAAGGCTTTACTGAAGTCCATGTAGACAACATCCACTGCCCTTCCTTCATAAATCATCTTCGTCAATTCCTCAAAAATCTCAATCAAGTTAGTGAGACACGACCTCCCCTTCACAAAACCATTCTGCCTCTCGCTAATAAGTCCATTTGTTTCCAAATGGGAGTAAATCCTGTCCTGAAGAATCCTCTCCAATAATTTCCCTATCACTGACGTAAGGCTCACGGGCCTGTAATTTCCTGGATTCTCCTTGCTACCCTTCTTAAACAAAGGAGCAACATTGGCTATTCTCCAGTCCTCTGGGACCTCACTTGTAGCCAGTGAGGATACAAAGATTTCTATCAAGGCCCCAGCAATTTCTTCCCTTGCCTCACTCAGTATTCTGGGGTAGATCCCATCTGGCCCTGGAGACTTATTTACCTTAATGTTTTTCAAAACGTTTACCACCTCCTCCTTTTTGATATCGACATGACCCAGACTATTTACACTCCCTTCCCTAGCCTCATCATCCACCAAGTCCTTCTCTTTGGTGAATACTGATGCAAAGTACTCATTTAGAACTCGCCCATTTCTTCTGGCTCCACGCATAGATTCCATCCTCTGTCCTTGAGTGGGCCAACCCTTTCCCTGGCTACCCTCTTGCTTTTTATATACATATAAAAAGCCTTGGGATTCTGCTTAATCCTGTTTGCCAATGACTTTTCATGACCCCTTTTAGCCCTCCTGACTCCTTGCTTAAGTTCCTTCCTACTTTCTTTATATCCCTCAAGGGCTTCGTGTGTTCCCAGCCTTCTAGCCCTTATGAATGCTTCCTTTTTCTTTTTGACTAGGTTCACAATATCCCTCATTATCCAAAGTTCCTGAAACTTGCCAAACTTATCCTTTATCCAGAGTCTCCGCGGCCACGGCGTGCGGTAAGTCCATTGAAGAGAAGAAGGAGCAGCGGGTCCCTAGGTTATCCTTGCGAAAAGGTGCCCCGAACACCCAAAAATCCACGAACGGCTCCTCGGCCGCAATTTCAAAGCGCCCGCGGGAGATGGCTCGGAGAGCATCTGCAGCGCACTGTCGGCAATGCTGGTACCGGCGCACGAGGATGTTGCTCACCTCCCGAAGGACGCGAAGGAGATTTCCAGGCGTCGATGGTGGAAACTGGCTTATTACCTTCACCCCTCCCCCTTCCCCCCCTTCCACGCCCCCCCCTTCCCCTTCCCAGCTCTACTCTCGCAGCTCAGCACCCCCCCGCAACCCCCCTCCCCCCTCACAACCCCTTCCCAGCCCCCGCCTTGCACCATCTTCCCCCTGCACCCCCTTCACCTGCACCCCCCCCACCCCCTTACAGACCCCTTCCCAGCTCCCTCTCGCACCTCCTTCCCTCCACCCCTCCCCCTCGCACCCCCTCCTCCCACCGGCATCATCCTACACCTGTGTAGGGGCCCTAACAACCCCACTGCCTTGTGGGCATCTCGGGAGAGACCAAGGCTAAGGGAGTAAACCCTGACAGAAAATCCGGAGTGGAACCCCGTAGGCGGTCATGTGTCACCTTTGGTATGTTTCCGGCAGTTCCTGCAGCCATACCGGTGCCAAACGTCATGCTCTGCACTCCTTTAGACCCCATCAGAAAGACCGAGAGGGGGGTTTTGATGATTGGGCAACTCTCAACCTCCACACATTCACCCAGGCATGCGCCATGGAGAGGTCACTCCATAGTTGCCTCACAGCGACTGAAACAACACAGTATCCTTTATCCTCACAGGAACATGCCAGTCCTGGATTCTAATCAACTGACATTTGAAAGACTCCCACAAGTCAGATGTTGATTTACCGTCAAACAGCCGCCTCCAATCTGGTCCAAGAGATGGGGTGAGGGGGAGAGAGGGAGAGAGAGAGAAAGAGAGATAGAGAGAGAGAGAGATGGGGTGAGGGGGAGAGAGGGAGAGAGAGAGAAAGAGAGATAGAGAGAGAGAGAGAGATGGGGTGAGGGGGAGAGAGGGAGAGAGAGAGAAAGAGAGATAGAGAGAGAGAGAGAGAGAGAGATGGGGTGAGGGGTAGAGAGGAATAGAGAGAGAAAGAGAGATAGAGAGAGAGAGAGAGATGGGGTGAGGGGGAGAGAGGGAGAGAGAGAGAAAGAGAGATAGAGAGAGAGAGAGAGATGGGGTGAGGGAGAAAGCGAGAGAGAGAGATGGGCTGAGGGAGAGAGAGAGAGAAAGAGAGATAGAGAGAGAGAGAGAGAGATGGGGTGAGGGGGATAGAGGGAGAGAGAGAGAGAGAGAAATAGAGAAATAGAGAGAGAGATGGGGTGAGGGAGAGAGACACGGATGGGTTGAGGGAGAGAGAGAGAGAGAGAGAGATGGGCTGAGGGAGAGAGAGGGAAAGAGAGATAGGGAGAGAGAGAGAGATGGGGTGAGGGGGAGAGAGGGAGAGAGAGAGAGAAAGAGAGATAGATAGAGAGAGAGAGAGAGAGATGGGGTGAGGGAGAAAGAGAGAGAGAGAGAGAGAGAGAGAGATGGGCTGAGGGAGAGAGAGGGAGAGAGAGAGAAAGAGAGATAGAGAGAGAGAGAGAGATGGGGTGAGGGGGGGAGAGAGAGAGAGAGATAGAGAGAGAGATGGGGTGAGGGAGAGAGAGACGGATGGGCTGAGGGAGAGAGAGAGATAGAGAGAGAGATGGGCTGAGGGAGAGAGAGGGAGAGAGAGAGAAAGAGAGATAGAGAGAGAGAGAGAGATGGGGTGAGGGGGAGAGAGGGAGAGAGAGAGAGAGAGATAGAGAGAGAGATGGGGTGAGGGAGAGAGAGACGGATGGGCTGGGGGAGAGAGAGAGAGAGAGAGATGGGGTGAGGGGGAGAGAGACGGATGGGCTGAGGGAGTGAGAGCGAGAGAGAGAGAAAGATACAGAGATGGGCTGAGGGAGAGATAGAGAGAGAGAAAGAGATGGGCTGAGGGAGAGATAGAGAGAGAGAAAGAGATGGGCTGAGGGAGAGAGACGGATGGGCTGAGGGAGAAAGAGAGAGAGAGAGAGAGATGGGCTGAGGGAGAGAGAGAGATAGAGAGAGAGAGAGAGATGGGGTGAGGGGGAGAGAGGGAGAGAGAGAGAGATAGAGAGAGAGATGGGGTGAGGGAGAGAGAGACGGATGGGCTGAGGGAGAGAGAGAGAGAGAGAGATGGGCTGAGGGGGAGAGAGACGGATGGGCTGAGGGAGAGAGAGAGAGAGAGAGATGGGGTGAGGGGGAGAGAGACGGATGGGCTGAGGGAGAGAGAGCGAGAGAGAGAGAAAGATACAGAGATGGGCTGAGGGAGAGATAGAGAGAGAGATGGGCTGAGGGAGAGAGAGAGAAAGAGAGAGAGAGAGAGAGAGATGGGGTGAGGGGGAGAGAGACGGATGGGCTGAGGGAGAGAGAGAGAAAGAGAGATAGAGAGAGAGAGAGAGACGGGGTGAGGGGGAGAGAGACGGATGGACTGAGGGAGAAAGAGAGAGAGAGAGATGGGCTGAGGGAGAGAGAGGGAGAGAGAGAGAAAGAGAGATAGAGAGAGAAAGAGAGATGGGGTGAGGGGGAGAGAGGGAGAGAGAGAGACATAGAGAGAGAGATGGGGTGAGGGAGAGAGAGACGCATGGGCTGAGGGAGAGAGAGAGAGATGGGCTGAAGGGGAGAGAGACGGATGGGCTGAGGGAGAGAGAGCGAGAGAGAGAGAAAGATACAGAGATGGGCTGAGGGAAAGATCGAGAGAGAGAGAGATGGGCTGAGGGAGAGAGGGAGAGAGAGGGAGAAAGAGAGAGAGAGAGAGAGAGAGAGAGAGAGAGATGGGGTGAGGGGGAGAGAGACGGATGGGCTGAGGGGGAGAGAGCGAGAGAGAGAGAAAGATACAGAGATGGGCTGATGGAGAGATAGAGAGAGAGAGAGACGGGGTGAGGGGGAGAGAGACGGATGGGCTGAGGTAGAGAGAGCGAGAGAGAGAGAAAGATACAGAGATGGGCTGAGGGAGAGATAGAGAGAGAGAGATGGGCTGAGGGAGAGAGAGGGAGAGAGAGAGAAAGAGAGATAGAGAGAGAGAGAGAGAGATGAGGTGAGGGGGAGAGAGATGGATGGACTGAGAGAGAAAGAGAGGTAGAGAGAGAAAGAGAGATGGGGTGAGGGGGAGAGAGGGAGAGAGAGATGGGGTGAGGGAGAGAGAGACGGATGGGCTGAGGGAGGGAGAGAGAGAGAGAGAGAGAGATGGGCTGAAGGGGAGAGAGACGGATGGGCTGAGGGAGAGAGAGCGAGAGAGAGAGAAAGATACAGAGATGGGCTGAGGGAGAGATAGAGAGAGAGAGAGATGGGCTGAGGGAGAGAGAGGGAGAGAGAGGGAGAAAGAGAGAGATAGAGAGAGAGAGAGATGGGCTGAGGGAGAGAGAGGGAGAGAGAGGGAGAAAGAGAGAGAGAGAGAGAGAGAGAGAGATGGGGTGAGGGGGAGAGAGACGGATGGGCTGAGGGGGAGAGAGCGAGAGAGAGAGAAAGATACAGAGATGGGCTGAGGGAGAGAGTGGGAGAGAGAGAGAAAGAGAGATAGAGAGAGAGAGAGAGAGAGATGGGGTGAGGGGGAGAGAGACGGATGGGGTGAGGGGGAGAGAGAGATGGGGTGAGGGGGAGAGAGACGGATGGGGTGAGGGCGAGAGAGAGATGGGGTGAGGGGGAGAGAGAGACGGATGGGGTGAGGGGGAGAGAGAGATGGTGTGAGGGGGAGAGAGAGATGGGGTGAGGGGGAGAGAGATGGATGGACTGAGGGAGAAAGAGAGAGAGAGAGATGGGCTGAGGGAGAGAGAGACGGATGGGGAAAGGGAGAGAGAGGGAGAGAGAGATAGAGAGAGAGATGGGGTGAGGGAGAGAGAGACGGATGGGCTGAGAGAGAGAGAGAGAGAGATGGGCTGAGGGAGAGAGAGGGAGAGAGAGAGAAAGAGAGATAGAGAGAGAGAGAGAGAGATGAGGTGAGGGGGAGAGAGATGGATGGACTGAGAGAGAAAGAGAGGTAGAGAGAGAAAGAGAGATGGGGTGAGGGGGAGAGAGGGAGAGAGAGAGACATAGAGAGAGAGATGGGGTGAGGGAGAGAGAGACGGATGGGCTGAGGGAGAGAGAGAGAGAGAGATGGGCTGAAGGGGAGAGAGACGGATGGGCTGAGGGAGAGAGAGCGAGAGAGAGAGAAAGATACAGAGATGGGCTGAGGGAGAGATAGAGAGAGAGAGAGATGGGCTGAGGGAGAGAGAGGGAGAGAGAGGGAGAAAGAGAGAGAGATAGAGAGAGAGAGAGAGATGGGGTGAGGGGGAGAGAGACGGATGGGCTGAGGGGGAGAGAGCGAGAGAGAGAGAAAGATACAGAGATGGGCTGAGGGAGAGAGTGGGAGAGAGAGAGAAAGAGAGATAGAGAGAGAGAGAGAGAGATGGGGTGAGGGGGAGAGAGACGGATGGGGTGAGGGGGAGAGAGAGATGGGGTGAGGGGGAGAGAGACGGATGGGGTGAGGGGGAGAGAGAGACGGATGGGGTGAGGGGGAGAGAGAGACGGATGGGGTGAGGGGGAGAGAGAGATGGTGTGAGGGGGAGAGAGAGATGGGGTGAGGGGGAGAGAGACGGATGGGGTGAGGGGGAGAGAGAGATGGTGTGAGGGGGAGAGAGAGATGGGGTGAGGGGGAGAGAGATGGATGGACTGAGGGAGAAAGACAGAGAGAGAGATGGGCTGAGGGAGAGAGAGACGGATGGGGTGAGGGAGAGAGAGGGAGAGAGAGATAGAGAGAGAGATGGGGTGAGGGAGAGAGAGACGGATGGGCTGAGAGAGAGAGAGAGAGAGATGGGCTGAGGGAGAGAGAGAGAAAGAGAGATAGAGAGAGAGAGAGATGGGATGAGGAGGAGAGAGGGAGAGAGAGAGAAAGAGAGATAGAGAGAGAGAGAGAGAGAGAGAGAAAGATACAGAGATGGGCTGAGGGAGAGATAGAGAGAGAGATGGGCTGAGGGAGAGAGAGGGAGAGAGAGAGAAAGAGAGATAGAGAGAGAGAGAGATGGCGTGAGGGGGAGAGAGATGGATGGGCTGAGGGAGAAAGAGAGAGAGAGAGAGAGAGATGGGCTGAGGGAGAGAGAGAGATAGAGAGAGAGAGAGAGATGGGGTGAGGGGGAGAGAGGGAGAGAGAGAGAGATAGAGAGAGAGATGGGGTGAGGGAGAGAGAGACGGATGGGCTGAGGGAGAGAGAGAGAAAGAGAGATAGAGAGAGAGAGAGAGACGGGGTGAGGGGGAGAGAGACGGATGGACTGAGGGAGAAAGAGAGAGAGAGAGATGGGCTGAGGGAGAGAGAGGGAGAGAGAGAGAAAGAGAGATAGAGAGAGAAAGAGAGATGGGGTGAGGGGGAGAGAGGGAGAGAGAGAGACATAGAGAGAGAGATGGGGTGAGGGAGAGAGAGACGCATGGGCTGAGGGAGAGAGAGAGAGAGAGATGGGCTGAAGGGGAGAGAGACGGATGGGCTGAGGGAGAGAGAGCGAGAGAGAGAGAAAGATACAGAGATGGGCTGAGGGAGAGATAGAGAGAGAGAGAGATGGGCTGAGGGAGAGAGAGGGAGAGAGAGGGAGAAAGAGAGAGAGAGAGAGAGAGAGAGAGATGGGGTGAGGGGGAGAGAGACGGATGGGGGGGTGAGGGGGAGAGAGAGATGGGGTGAGGGGGAGAGAGACGGATGGGGTGAGGGGGAGAGAGAGATGGGGTGAGGGGGAGAGAGAGATGGGGTGAGGGGGAGAGAGACGGATGGGGTGAGGGGGAGAGAGAGACGGATGGGGTGAGGGGGAGAGAGAGATGGTGTGAGGGGGAGAGAGAGATGGGGTGAGGGGGAGAGAGACGGATGGGGTGAGGGGGAGAGGGAGATGGGCTGAGGGGGAGAGAGAGATGGGCTGAGGGGGAGAGAGACGGATGGGCTGAGGGAGAAAGAGCGAGAGAGAGAGAAAGATACAGAGATGGGCTGATGGAGAGATAGAGAGAGAGTGAGACGGGGTGAGGGGGAGAGAGACGGATGGGCTGAGGGAGAGAGAGCGAGAGAGAGAGAAAGATACAGAGATGGGCTGAGGGAGACATAGAGAGAGAGAGATGGGCTGAGGGAGAGAGAGGGAGAGAGAGAGAAAGAGAGATAGAGAGAGAGATGGGGTGAGGGAGAGAGAGACGGATGGGCTGAGAGAGAGAGAGAGAGAGAGAGATGGGCTGAGGGAGAGAGAGAGAAAGAGAGATAGAGAGAGAGAGAGAGATGGGATGAGGAGGAGAGAGGGAGAGAGAGAGAAAGAGAGAAAGATGCAGAGATGGGCTGAGGGAGAGATAGAGAGAGAGAGATGGGCTGAGGGAGAGAGAGGGAGAGAGAGAGAAAGAGAGATAGAGAGAGAGAGAGAGATGGGTTGAGGGGGAGAGAGACGGATGGGCTGAGGGAGAGAGAGCGAGAGAGAGAGAAAGATACAGAGATGGGCTGAGGGAGAGATAGAGAGAGAGAGAGAATGGCTGAGGGAGAGAGAGGGAGAGAGAGAGAGAAAGAGAGATAGAGAGAGAGAGAGACATGGGCTGAGGGGGAGGGAGACGGATGGGCTGAGGGAGAAGGAGAGAGAGAGAGAGAGAGAGAGAAAGATACAGAGATGGCTGAGGGAGAGATAGAGAGAGAGAGATGGGCTGAGGGAGAGAGAGGGAGAGAGAGAGATAGAGAGAGAGAGAGAGATGGGGTCAGTGGGAGAGAGGGAGAGAGAGAGAAAGAGAGATAGAGAGAGAGAGAGAGAGAGAGATGGGGTGAGGGAGAAAGAGAGAGAGAGAGAGAGAGATGGGCTGAGGGAGAGAGAGGGAGAGAGAGAGAAAGATAGAAAGAGAGAGAGAGAGAGATGGGGTGAGGGGGGGGGAGAGAGAGAGAGATAGAGAGAGAGATGGGGTGAGGGAGAGAGAGACGGATGGGCTGAGGGAGAGAGAGAGATAGAGAGAGAGATGGGCTGAGGGAGAGAGAGGGAGAGAGAGAGAAAGAGAGATAGAGAGAGAGAGAGAGAGATGGGGTGAGGGGGAGAGAGGGAGAGAGAGAGAGAGAGATAGAGAGAGAGATGGGGTGAGGGGGAGAGAGACGGATGGGCTGAGGGAGAGAGAGAGAGAGAGAGAGATGGGTGAGGGGAGAGAGACGGATGGGCTGAGGGAGAAAGAGAGAGAGATAGAGAGATAGAGAGATAGAGAGAGAGATGGGGTGAGGGGAGAGAGGGAGAGAGAGAGAGTTAGAGAGAGAGATGGGGTGAGGGAGAGAGAGACGGATGGGCTGAGGGAGAGAGAGAGAGAGAGAGAAAGAGAGATAGAGAGAGAGAGATAGAGAGAGAGATGGGCTGAGGGGGAGAGAGACGGATGGGGTGAGGGGAGAGAGATGGATGGGGTGAGGGGGAGAGAGACGGATGGGGTGAGGGGGAGAGAGAGACGGATGTGGTGAGGGGGCGAGAGAGATGGGGGTGAGGGGGAGAGAGACGGATGGGGTGAGTGGGAGAGAGAGATGGGGTGAGGGGGAGAGAGAGATGGGCTGAGGGGGAGAGAGACGAATGGGCTGAGGGAGAGAGAGCGAGAGAGAGAGAAAGATACAGAGATGGGATGACGGAGAGAGAGAGAGAGAGAGAGATGGCTGAGGGAGAGAGAGAGAGAAAGAGAGATAGAGAGAGAGAGAGAGATGGGCTGAGGGGGAGAGAGACGGATGGGCTGAGGGAGAGAGAGAGAGAAAGAGAGAGACGGGGTGAGGGGGAGAGAGAGAAAGAGAGATAGAGAGAGAGAGAGAGATGGGGTGAGGGGGAGAGAGACGGATGGGCTGAGGGAGAGAGAGAGAGAGAGAGAGATGGGCTGAGGGAGAGAGAGAGAAAGAGAGATAGAGAGAGAGAGAGTGATGGGCTGAGGGGGAGAGAGACGGATGGGCTGAGAGAGAAAGAGAGAGAGAGAGAGATGGGCTGAGGGGGAGAGAGACGGATGGGCTGAGGAGAGAGAGCAAGAGAGAGAGAAAGATACAGAGATGGGCTGAGGGAGAGACAGAGAGAGAGAGAGATGGGCTGAGGGAGAGAGAGAGAAAGAGAGATAGAGAGAGAGAGAGTGATGGGCTGAGGGGGAGAGAGACGGATGGGCTGAGGGAGAGGGAGAGAGAGAGAGAGATGGGCTGAGGGAGAGAGAGAGAGAGAGATAGAGGGAGAGATGGGCTGAGGTAGAGAGAGAGAAAGAGAGATGGGCAGGGGGAGCGAGAGAGAGAGAGAGAGAGAGACGGGGTGAGGGGGAGAGAGAGAAAGAGAGATAGAGAGAGAGAGAGAGATGGCGTGAGGGGGTGAGAGACGGATGGGCTGAGGGAGAGAGAGAGAGAGAGACGGGGTGAGGGGGAGAGAGAGAAAGAGAGATAGAGAGAGAGAGAGAGATGGGCTGAGGGAGAGAGAGGGAGAGAGAGAGAAAGATACAGAGATGGGCTGAGGGAGAGAGAGAGAAAGAGAGATAGAGAGAGAGAGAGAGAGGGGGTGAGGGGGAGAGAGACGGATGGGCTGAGGGAGAGATAGAGAGAGAGAGAGATGGGCTGAGGGAGAGATAGAGAGAGAGAGAGATGGGCTGAGGGAGAGAGAGAGAAAGAGAGATAGAGAGAGAGAGAGAGATGGGCTGAGGGGGAGAGAGACGGATGGCTGAGGGAGAGAGAGAGAGAGAGAGATGGGCTGAGGGAGAGAGAGGGAGAGAGAGAGAGAGAGAGATGGGCTGAGGGAGAGAGAGGGAGAGAGAGAGAGAGATAGAGATAGAGTTGGGCTGAGGGAGAGAGAGAGAAAGAGAGATAGAGAGAGAGAGAGATGGGCTGAGGGGGAGAGAGATGGATGGGCTGAGGGAGAAAGAGAGAGAGAGAGAGAGAGAGAGACGGGGTGAGGGGGGAGAGAGAGAAGGAGAGAGATAGAGAGAGAGAGAGATGGGGTGAGGGGGAGAGAGACGGATGGGCTGAGGGGGAGAGAGACGGATGGGGTGAGGGAGAAAGAGAGAGAGAGAGAGAGAGAGAGATGGGCTGAGGGAGAAAGAGAGAGAGAGAGAGAGAGAGAGAGATGGGCTGAGGGAGAGAGAGGGAGAGAGAGAGAGAGAGAGAGATAGAGAGAGAGATGGGGTGAGGGAGAGAGAGGGCGAGAGAGAGAGAAAGATAGAGAGAGAGATGTGGTGAGGGAGAGAGAGACGGATGGGCTGAGGGAGAGAGAGACGGATGGGGTGAGGGAGAGAGAGGGAGAGAGAGAGACAGAGAGAGAGATGGGCTGAGGGAGAGATAGACGGATGGGGTGAGGGAGAGAGAGGGAGGGAGAGAGAGAGAGATAGAGAGAGAGATGGGGTGAGGGAGAGAGACGGATGGGGTGAGGGAGAAAGAGAGAGAGAGAGAGAGAGAGAGAGAGATGGGCTGAGGGAGAGAGTGAGAAAGAGAGATAGAGAGAGAGAGAGAAATGGGCTGAGGGGGAGAGAGACGGATGGGCTGAGGGAGAGAGAGATAGAGAGAGAGAGAGAGATGGGCTGAGGAGAGAGAGAGAGAGAAAGAGAGATAGAGAGAGAGAGAGAGACGGGGTGAGGGGGAGAGAGACGGATGGGCTGAGGGAGAGAGAGCGAGAGAGAGAGAAAGATTCAGAGATGGGCTGAGGGAGAGATAGAGAGAGAGAGATGGGCTGAGGGAGAGAGAGAGAAAGAGAGATAGAGAGAGTGAGAGATGGGGTGAGGGGGAGAGAGACGGATGGGCTGAGGGAGAAAGAGAGAGAGAGAGAGAGATGGGCGGAGGTAGAGAGAGGGAGAGGGATAGAGAGAGATAGGAGAGAGAGATGGGGTGAGGGAGAGAGAGGGAGAGGGAGAGAGAGAGAGATAGAGTGAGAGATGGGGTGAGGGAGAGAAACACGGATGGGCTGAGTGAGAGAGAGACGGATGGGCTGAGGGAGAAAGAGAGAGAGAGAGAGAGAGATGGGCTGAGGGAGAGAGAGACGGATGGGGTGAGGGAGAGAGAGGGCGGGTGAGAGAGAGAGAGAGAGAGAGAGAGATGGGGTGAGGGAGAGAGAGAGAGAGAGAGAGAGAGATGGGCTGAGGGAGAAAGAGAGAGAGAGAGAGAGAGAGAGAGAGATGGGCTGAGGGAGAGAGAGGGAGAGAGAGAGAGAAAGATAGAGAGAGAGATGTGGTGAGGGAGAGAGAGACGGATGGGCTGAGGGAGAGAGAGACGGATGGGGTGAGGGAGAGAGAGGGAGAGAGAGAGACAGAGAGAGAGATGGGCTGAGGGAGTGATAGACGGATGGGGTGAGGGAGAGAGAGGGAGGGAGATAGAGAGAGATAGAGAGAGAGATGGGGTGAGGGAGAGAGACGGATGGGGTGAGGGAGAAAGAGAGAGAGAGAGAGAGAGAGAGATGGGCTGAGGGAGAGAGTGAGAAAGAGAGATAGAGAGAGAGAGAGACGGGCTGAGGGGGAGAGAGACGGATGGGCTGAGGGAGAGAGAGATAGAGAGAGAGAGAGAGATGGGCTGAGGAGAGAGAGAGAGAGAAAGAGAGATAGAGAGAGAGAGAGAGACGGGGTGAGGGGGATAAAGACGGATGGGCTGAGGGAGAGAGAGCGAGAGAGAGAGAAAGATTCAGAGATGGGCTGAGGGAGAGATAGAGAGAGAGAGATGGGCTGAGGGAGAGAGAGAGAAAGAGAGATAGAGAGTGAGAGATGGGGTGAGGGGGAGAGAGACGGATGGGCTGAGGGAGAAAGAGAGAGAGAGAGAGAGAGAGAGAGATGGGCGGAGGTAGAGAGAGGGAGAGGGATAGAGAGAGATAGAGAGAGAGATGGGGTGAGGGAGAGAGAGGGAGAGGGAGAGAGAGAGAGATAGAGTGAGAGATGGGGTGAGGGAGAGAAACACGGATGGGCTGAGTGAGAGAGAGACGGATGGGCTGAGGGAGAAAGAGAGAGAGAGAGAGAGAGATGGGCTGAGGGAGAGAGAGACGGATGGGGTGAGGGAGAGAGAGGGCGGGTGAGAGAGAGAGAGAGAGAGAGAGATGGGGTGAGGGAGAGAGAGAGAGAGAGAGAGAGAGAGATGGGCTGAGGGAGAAAGAGAGAGAGAGAGAGAGAGAGAGAGAGATGGGCTGAGGGAGAGAGAGGGAGAGAGAGAGAGAAAGATAGAGAGAGAGATGTGGTGAGGAGAGAGAGACGGATGGGCTGAGGAGAGAGAGACGGATGGGGTGAGGGAGAGAGAGGGAGAGAGAGAGACAGAGAGAGAGATGGGCTGAGGGAGAGATAGACGGATGGGGTGAGGGAGAGAGAGGGAGGGAGATAGAGAGAGATAGAGAGAGAGATGGGGTGAGGGAGAGAGACGGATGGGGTGAGGAGAAAGAGAGAGAGAGAGAGAGAGAGAGATGGGCTGAGGGAGAGAGTGAGAAAGAGAGATAGAGAGAGAGAGAGACGGGCTGAGGGGGAGAGAGACGGATGGGCTGAGGGAGAGGGAGAGAGAGAGAGAGATGGGCTGAGGGAGAAAGAGAGAGAGAGAGAGAGAGATGGGCTGAGGGAGAGAGAGACGGATGGGGTGAGGGAGAGAGAGGGCGGGTGAGAGAGAGAGAGAGAGAGAGAGAGATGGGGTGAGGGAGAGAGAGAGAGAGAGAGAGAGAGATGGGCTGAGGGAGAAAGAGAGAGAGAGAGAGAGAGAGAGAGAGATGGGCTGAGGGAGAGAGAGAGAGAGAGAGATAGAGAGAGAGATGGGGTGAGGGAGAGAGAGGGAGAGAGAGAGAGAAAGATAGAGAGAGAGATGTGGTGAGGGAGAGAGAGACGGATGGGCTGAGGGAGAGAGAGACGGATGGGGTGAGGGAGAGAGAGGGAGAGAGAGAGACAGAGAGAGAGATGGGCTGAGGGAGAGATAGACGGATGGGGTGAGGGAGAGAGAGGGAGATAGAGAGAGAGATGGGGTGAGGGAGAGAGACGG
>NC_090375.1:208819920-208824920 GCF_036365525.1 Heterodontus francisci | reverse complement strand
GGGTGAGGGAGAGAGCGACAGATGGGCTGAGGGAGAGAGAGAGAGAGAGATGGGCTGAAGGGGAGAGAGACAGATGGGCTGAGGGAGAGAGAGCGAGAGAGAGAGAAAGATACAGAGATGGGCTGAGGGAGAGATAGAGAGAGAGAGAGATGGGCTGAGGGAGAGAGAGGGAGAGAGAGGGAGAAAGAGAGAGAGATAGAGAGAGAGAGAGATGGGCTGAGGGAGAGAGAGGGAGAGAGATAGAGAGAGAGAGAGAGATGGGGTGAGGGGGAGAGAGACGGATGGGGTGAGGGGGAGAGAGAGATGGGGTGAGGGGGAGAGAGACGGATGGGGTGAGGGGGAGAGAGAGACGGATGGGGTGAGGGGGAGAGAGAGATGGGGTGAGGGGGAGAGAGACGGATGGGGTGAGGGGGAGAGAGAGATGGGGTGAGGGGGAGAGAGACGGATGGGGTGAGGGGGAGAGAGAGACGGATGGGGTGAGGGGGAGAGAGAGATGGTGTGAGGGGGAGAGAGAGATGGGGTGAGGGGGAGAGAGATGGATGGACTGAGGGAGAAAGAGAGAGAGAGAGATGGGCTGAGGGAGAGAGAGATGGATGGGGTGAGGGAGAGAGAGGGAGAGAGAGATAGAGAGAGAGATGGGGTGAGGGAGAGAGAGACGGATGGGCTGAGAGAGAGAGAGAGAGATGGGCTGAGGGAGAGAGAGAGAAAGAGAGATAGAGAGAGAGAGAGAGATGGGATGAGGAGGAGAGAGGGAGAGAGAGAGAAAGGGAGAGAGAGAGAAAGGGAGAGAGAGAGAGAGAGAGAGAGAGATGGGGTGAGGGAGAGAGAGACGGATGGGCTGAGGGAGAGAGAGAGAGAGAGATGGGCTGAAGGGGAGAGAGACGGATGGGCTGAGGGAGAGAGAGCGAGAGAGAGAGAAAGATACAGAGATGGGCTGAGGGAGAGATAGAGAGAGAGAGATGGGGTGAGGGGGAGAGAGACGGATGGGGTGAGGGGGAGAGAGAGATGGGGTGAGGGGGAGAGAGACGGATGGGGTGAGGGGGAGAGAGAGATGGGGTGAGGGGGAGAGAGACGGATGGGGTGAGGGGGAGAGAGAGACGGATGGGGTGAGGGGGAGAGAGAGATGGTGTGAGGGGGAGAGAGAGATGGGGTGAGGGGGAGAGAGACGGATGGGGTGAGGGGGAGAGAGAGATGGGGTGAGGGGGAGAGAGAGATGGGCTGAGCGGGAGAGAGACGGATGGGCTGAGGGAGAAAGAGCGAGAGAGAGAGAAAGATACAGAGATGGGCTGATGGAGAGATAGAGAGAGAGTGAGACGGGGTGAGGGGGAGAGAGACGGATGGGCTGAGGGAGAGAGAGCGAGAGAGAGAGAAAGATACAGAGATGGGCTGAGGGAGACATAGAGAGAGAGAGATGGGCTGAGGGAGAGAGAGGGAGAGAGAGAGAAAGAGAGATAGAGAGAGAGATGGGCTGAGGGAGAGAGAGGGAGAGAGAGAGAAAGAGAGATAGAGAGAGAGATGGGGTGAGGGAGAGAGAGACGGATGGGCTGAGAGAGAGAGAGAGAGAGATGGGCTGAGGGAGAGAGAGAGAAAGAGAGATAGAGAGAGAGAGAGAGATGGGATGAGGAGGAGAGAGGGAGAGAGAGAGAAAGAGAGATAGAGAGAGAGAGAGAGAGAAAGATACAGAGATGGGCTGAGGGAGAGATAGAGAGAGAGAGATGGGCTGAGGGAGAGAGAGGGAGAGAGAGAGAAAGAGAGATAGAGAGAGAGAGAGAGATGGGCTGAGGGGGAGAGAGACGGATGGGCTGAGGGAGAGAGAGCGAGAGAGAGAGAAAGATACAGAGATGGGCTGAGGGAGAGATAGAGAGAGAGAGAGAATGGCTGAGGGAGAGAGAGGGAGAGAGAGAGAGAAAGAGAGATAGAGAGAGAGAGAGACATGGGCTGAGGGGGAGGGAGACGGATGGGCTGAGGGAGAAAGAGAGAGAGAGAGAGAGAGAAAGATACAGAGATGGGCTGAGGGAGAGAGAGGGAGAGAGAGAGATAGAGAGAGAGAGAGAGATGGGGTCAGGGGGAGAGAGGGAGAGAGAGAGAAAGAGAGATAGAGAGAGAGAGAGAGAGAGATGGGGTGAGGGAGAAAGAGAGAGAGAGAGAGAGAGATGGGCTGAGGGAGAGAGAGGGAGAGAGAGAGAAAGATAGAAAGAGAGAGAGAGAGAGATGGGGTGAGGGGGGGGAGAGAGAGAGAGATAGAGAGAGAGATGGGGTGAGGGAGAGAGAGACGGATGGGCTGAGGGAGAGAGAGAGATAGAGAGAGAGATGGGCTGAGGGAGAGAGAGGGAGAGAGAGAGAAAGAGAGATAGAGAGAGAGAGAGAGAGATGGGGTGAGGGGGAGAGAGGGAGAGAGAGAGAGAGAGATAGAGAGAGAGATGGGGTGAGGGGGAGAGAGACGGATGGGCTGAGGGAGAGAGAGAGAGAGAGAGAGATGGGGTGAGGGGGAGAGAGACGGATGGGCTGAGGGAGAGAGAGCGAGAGAGAGAGAAAGATACAGAGATGGGCTGAGGGACAGATAGAGAGAGAGATGGGCTGAGGGAGAGAGAGGGAGAGAGAGAGAAAGAGAGATAGAGAGAATGAGAGATGGGGTGAGGGGGAGAGAGACGGATGGGCTGAGGGAGAAAGAGAGAGAGAGAGATGGGCTGAGGGAGAGAGAGGGAGAGAGAGAGATAGAGAGATAGAGAGAGAGATGGGGTGAGGGGGAGAGAGGGAGAGAGAGAGAGATAGAGAGAGAGATGGGGTGAGGGAGAGAGAGACGGATGGGCTGAGTGAGAGAGAGAGAGAGAGAAAGAGAGATAGAGAGAGAGAGATAGAGAGAGAGATGGGCTGAGGGGGAGAGAGACGGATGGGGTGAGGGGGAGAGAGATGGATGGGGTGAGGGGGAGAGAGACGGATGGGGTGAGGGGGAGAGAGAGACGGATGTGGTGAGGGGGAGAGAGAGATGGGGTGAGGGGGAGAGAGACGGATGGGGTGAGGGGGAGAGAGAGATGGGGTGAGGGGGAGAGAGAGATGGGCTGAGGGGGAGAGAGACGGATGGGCTGAGGGAGAGAGAGCGAGAGAGAGAGAAAGATACAGAGATGGGATGACGGAGAGAGAGAGAGAGAGAGAGATGGGCTGAGGGAGAGAGAGAGAAAGAGAGATAGAGAGAGAGAGAGAGATGGGCTGAGGGGGAGAGAGACGGATGGGCTGAGGGAGAGAGAGAGAGAGAGAGAGAGACGGGGTGAGGGGGAGAGAGAGAAAGAGAGATAGAGAGAGAGAGAGAGATGGGGTGAGGGGGAGAGAGACGGATGGGCTGAGGGAGAGAGAGAGAGAGAGAGATGGGCTGAGGGAGAGAGAGAGAAAGAGAGATAGAGAGAGAGAGAGTGATGGGCTGAGGGGGAGAGAGACGGATGGGCTGAGAGAGAAAGAGAGAGAGAGAGAGATGGGCTGAGGGGGAGAGAGACGGATGGGCTGAGGGAGAGAGAGCAAGAGAGAGAGAAAGATACAGAGATGGGCTGAGGGAGAGACAGAGAGAGAGAGAGATGGTTTGAGGGAGAGAGAGAGAAAGAGAGATAGAGAGAGAGAGAGTGATGGGCTGAGGGGGAGAGAGACGGATGGGCTGAGAGAGAGGGAGAGAGAGAGAGAGATGGGCTGAGGGAGAGAGAGAGAGAGAGATAGAGGGAGAGATGGGCTGAGGGAGAGAGAGAGAAAGAGAGATGGGCTGGGGGAGCGAGAGAGAGAGAGAGAGAGAGACGGGGTGAGGGGGAGAGAGAGAAAGAGAGATAGAGAGAGAGAGAGAGAGATGGCGTGAGGGGGTGAGAGACGGATGGGCTGAGGGAGAGAGAGAGAGAGAGACGGGGTGAGGGGGAGAGAGAGAAAGAGAGATAGAGAGAGAGAGAGAGATGGCGTGAGGGGGTGAGAGACGGATGGGCTGAGGGAGAGAGAGGGAGAGAGAGAGAAAGATACAGAGATGGGCTGAGGGAGAGAGAGAGAAAGAGAGATAGAGAGAGAGAGAGAGACGGGGTGAGGGGGAGAGAGACGGATGGGCTGAGGGAGAGATAGAGAGAGAGAGAGATGGGCTGAGGGAGAGATAGAGAGAGAGAGAGATGGGCTGAGGGAGTGAGAGAGAAAAAGAGATAGAGAGAGAGAGAGAGATGGGCTGAGGGGGAGAGAGACGGATGGGCTGAGGGAGAGAGAGAGAGAGAGAGAGATGGGCTGAGGGAGAGAGAGGGAGAGAGAGAGAGAGATAGAGATAGAGTTGGGCTGAGGGAGAGAGAGAGAAAGAGAGATAGAGAGAGAGAGAGATGGGCTGAGGGGGAGAGAGATGGATGGGCTGAGGGAGAAAGAGAGAGAGAGAGAGAGAGAGAGACGGGGTGAGGGTAAGAGAGAGAAGGAGAGAGATAGAGAGAGAGAGAGATGGGGTGAGGGGGAGAGAGACGGATGGGCTGAGGGGGAGAGAGAGAGAGAGAGAGAGAGAGAGAGAGAGACGGGGTGAGGGGGAGTGAGAGAAAGAGAGATAGACAGAGAGAGAGATGGGGTGAGGGTGAGAGAGACGGATGGGCTGAGGGAGAGAGAGCGAGAGAGAGAGAAAGATACAGAGATGGGCTGAGGGAGAGAGAGAGAGAGAGAGAAAGATGGGCTGAGGGAGAGAGAGGGAGAGAGAGAGAAAGATACAGAGATGGGCTGAGGGAGAGATGGAGAAAGAGAGATAGAGAGAGAGAGAGAGATGGGCTGAGGGAGAGAGAGAGAAAGAGAGATGGAGAGAGAGAGAGAGACGTGGTTAGGGGGAGAGAGACGGATGGGCTGAGGGAGAGAGAGATGGGGTGAGGGGGAGAGAGAGATGGGCTGAGGGGGAGAGAGACGGATGGGCTGAGGGAGAGAGAGCGAGAGAGAGAGAAAGATACAGAGATGGGATGACGGAGAGAGAGAGAGAGAGAGAGATGGGCTGAGGGAGAGAGAGAGAAAGAGAGATAGAG
>NC_090375.1:208804920-208814920 GCF_036365525.1 Heterodontus francisci | reverse complement strand
GAGAGATAGAGAGAGAGATGGGGTGAGGGGGAGAGAGGGAGAGAGAGAGAGATAGAGAGAGAGATGGGGTGAGGGAGAGAGAGACGGATGGGCTGAGGGAGAGAGAGAGAGAGAGAGAAAGAGAGATAGAGAGAGAGAGATAGAGAGAGAGATGGGCTGAGGGGGAGAGAGACGGATGGGGTGAGGGGGAGAGAGATGGATGGGGTGAGGGGGAGAGAGACGGATGGGGTGAGGGGGAGAGAGAGACGGATGTGGTGAGGGGGAGAGAGAGATGGGGTGAGGGGGAGAGAGACGGATGGGGTGAGGGGGAGAGAGAGATGGGGTGAGGGGGAGAGAGAGATGGGCTGAGGGGGAGAGAGACGGATGGGCTGAGGGAGAGAGAGCGAGAGAGAGAGAAAGATACAGAGATGGGATGACGGAGAGAGAGAGAGAGAGAGAGAGATGGGGTGAGGGAGAGAGAGACGGATGGGCTGAGGGAGAGAGAGAGAGAGAGAGAGAAAGAGAGATAGAGAGAGAGAGATAGAGAGAGAGATGGGCTGAGGGGGAGAGAGACGGATGGGGTGAGGGGGAGAGAGATGGATGGGGTGAGGGGGAGAGAGACGGATGGGGTGAGGGGGAGAGAGAGACGGATGTGGTGAGGGGCAGAGAGAGATGGGGTGAGGGGGAGAGAGACGGATGGGGTGAGGGGGAGAGAGAGATGGGGTGAGGGGGAGAGAGAGATGGGCTGAGGGGGAGAGAGATGGATGGGCTGAGGGAGAGAGAGCGAGAGAGAGAGAAAGATACAGAGATGGGATGACGGAGAGAGAGAGAGAGAGAGAGATGGGCTGAGGGAAAGAGAGAGAAAGAGAGATAGAGAGAGAGAGAGAGATGGGCTGAGGGGGAGAGAGACGGATGGGCTGAGGGAGAGAGAGAGAGAGAGAGAGAGAGACGGGGTGAGGGGGAGAGAGAGAAAGAGAGATAGAGAGAGAGAGAGAGATGGGGTGAGGGGGAGAGAGACGGATGGGCTGAGGGAGAGAGAGAGAGAGAGAGAGAGACGGGGTGAGGGGGAGAGAGAGAAAGAGAGATAGAGAGAGAGAGAGAGATGGGGTGAGGGGGAGAGAGACGGATGGGCTGAGGGAGAGAGAGAGAGAGAGAGATGGGCTGAGGGAGAGAGAGAGAAAGAGAGATAGAGAGAGAGAGAGTGATGGGCTGAGGGGGAGAGAGACGGATGGGCTGAGAGAGAAAGAGAGAGAGAGAGAGATGGGCTGAGGGGGAGAGAGACGGATGGGCTGAGGGAGAGAGAGCAAGAGAGAGAGAAAGATACAGAGATGGGCTGAGGGAGAGACAGAGAGAGAGAGAGATGGTTTGAGGGAGAGAGAGAGAAAGAGAGATAGAGAGAGAGAGAGTGATGGGCTGAGGGGGAGAGAGACGGATGGGCTGAGGGAGAGGGAGAGAGAGAGAGAGATGGGCTGAGGGAGAGAGAGAGAGAGAGATAGAGGGAGAGATGGGCTGAGGGAGAGAGAGAGAAAGAGAGATGGCTGGGGGAGCGAGAGAGAGAGAGAGAGAGAGACGGGGTGAGGGGGAGAGAGAGAAAGAGAGATAGAGAGAGAGAGAGATGGCGTGAGGGGGTGAGAGACGGATGGGCTGAGGGAGAGAGAGAGAGAGAGACGGGGTGAGGGGGAGAGAGAGAAAGAGAGATAGAGAGAGAGAGAGAGATGGGCTGAGGGAGAGAGAGGGAGAGAGAGAGAAAGATACAGAGATGGGCTGAGGGAGAGAGAGAGAAAGAGAGATAGAGAGAGAGAGAGAGACGGGGTGAGGGGGAGAGAGACGGATGGGCTGAGGGAGAGATAGAGAGAGAGAGAGATGGGCTGAGGGAGAGATAGAGAGAGAGAGAGATGGGCTGAGGGAGAGAGAGAGAAAGAGAGATAGAGAGAGAGAGAGAGATGGGCTGAGGGGGAGAGAGACGGATGGGCTGAGGGAGAGAGAGAGAGAGAGAGATGGGCTGAGGGAGAGAGAGGGAGAGAGAGAGAGAGATAGAGATAGAGTTGGGCTGAGGGAGAGAGAGAGAAAGAGAGATAGAGAGAGAGAGAGATGGGCTGAGGGGGAGAGAGATGGATGGGCTGAGGGAGAAAGAGAGAGAGAGAGAGAGAGAGAGACGGGGTGAGGGTGAGAGAGAGAAGGAGAGAGATAGAGAGAGAGAGAGATGGGGTGAGGGGGAGAGAGACGGATGGGCTGAGGGGGAGAGAGAGAGAGAGAGAGAGAGAGAGAGACGGGGTGAGGGGGAGTGAGAGAAAGAGAGATAGACAGAGAGAGAGATGGGGTGAGGGTGAGAGAGATGGATGGGCTGAGGGAGAGAGAGCGAGAGAGAGAGAAAGATACAGAGATGGGCTGAGGGAGAGAGAGAGAGAGAGAGAAAGATGGGCTGAGGGAGAGAGAGGGAGAGAGAGAGAAAGATACAGAGATGGGCTGAGGGAGAGATGGAGAAAGAGAGATAGAGAGAGAGAGAGAGATGGGCTGAGGGAGAGAGAGAGAGAAAGAGAGATGGAGAGAGAGAGAGAGACGTGGTTAGGGGGAGAGAGACGGATGGGTTGAGGGAGAGAGACAGAGAGAGAGAGAGTGAAAGAGAGATAGAGAGAGAGAGAGACGGGGTGAGGGGGAGAGAGACGGATGGGCTGAGGGAGAGAGAGAGAGAGAGAGAGAGAGATGGGTGAGGGGGAGAGAGACGGATGGGCTGAGGGAGAGAGAGCGAGAGAGAGAGAAAGATACAGAGATGGGCTGAGTGAGAGATAGAGAGAGAGAGAGATGGGCTGAGGGGGAGAGAGACGGATGGGCTGAGGGGGAAAGAGAGAGAGAGAGAGAGAGATGGGCTGAGGGAGAGAGAGGGAGAGAGATGGGCTGAGGGAGAGAGAGAGAAAGAGAGAAAGAGAGATAGAGAGAGAGAGAGAGAGATGGGCTGCGGGGGAGAGAGACGGATGGGCTGAGGGAGAGAGAGGGTGAGAGCGAGAGCGAGAGACGGGGTGAGGGGGAGAGAGAGAAAGAGAGATAGAGAGAGAGAGAGAGATGGGGTGAGGGGGAGAGAGACGGATGGGCTGAGGGAGAGAGAGATGGATGGGCTGAGGGAGAGCGAGAGAGAGAGAGAGATGGGCTGAGGGAGAGAGAGAGAGAGATAGAGGGAGAGATGGGATGAGGGAGAGAGAGAGAAAGAGAGATGGGCTGAGTGAGAGAGAGAGAGAGAGAGAGAGATGGGCTGAGGGAGAGAGAGAGAAAGAGAGATAGAGAGAGAGAGAGAGATGGGGAGAGGGGAAGAGAGACGGATGGGCTGAGAGAGAGTGAGACGGATGGGGTGAGAGAGAAAGAGAGAGAGAGAGAGAGAGAGAGAGAGAGATGGGGTGAGGGGGAGAGAGACGGATGGGCTGAGGGAGAGAGAGATGGATGGGCTGAGGGAGAGGGAGAGAGAGAGACGGATGGGGTGAGGGGGAGAGAGAGATGGTGTGAGGGGGAGAGAGAGATGGGGTGAGGGGGAGAGAGACGGATGGGGTGAGGGGGAGAGAGAGATGGGGTGAGGGGGAGAGAGAGATGGGCTGAGGGGGAGAGAGACGGATGGGCTGAGGGAGAAAGAGCGAGAGAGAGAGAAAGATACAGAGATGGGCTGATGGAGAGATAGAGAGAGAGAGAGACGGGGTGAGGGGGAGAGAGACGGATGGGCTGAGGTAGAGAGAGCGAGAGAGAGAGAAAGATACAGAGATGGGCTGAGGGAGAGATAGAGAGAGAGAGATGGGCTGAGGGAGAGAGAGGGAGAGAGAGAGAAAGAGAGATAGAGAGAGAGAGAGAGAGAGATGAGGTGAGGGGGAGAGAGATGGATGGACTGAGAGAGAAAGAGAGGTAGAGAGAGAAAGAGAGATGGGGTGAGGGGGATAGAGGGAGAGAGAGAGACATAGAGAGAGAGATGGGGTGAGGGAGAGAGAGACGGATGGGCTGAGGGAGAGAGAGAGAGAGAGATGGGCTGAAGGGGAGAGAGACGGATGGGCTGAGGGAGAGAGAGCGAGAGAGAGAGAAAGATACAGAGATGGGCTGAGGGAGAGATAGAGAGAGAGAGAGATGGGCTGAGGGAGAGAGAGGGAGAGAGAGGGAGAAAGAGAGAGAGATAGAGAGAGAGAGAGATGGGCTGAGGGAGAGAGAGGGAGAGAGAGGGAGAAAGAGAGAGAGAGAGAGAGAGAGAGAGAGATGGGGTGAGGGGGAGAGAGACGGATGGGCTGAGGGGGAGAGAGCGAGAGAGAGAGAAAGATACAGAGATGGGCTGAGGGAGAGAGTGGGAGAGAGAGAGAAAGAGAGATAGAGAGAGAGAGAGAGAGATGGGGTGAGGGGGAGAGAGACGGATGGGGTGAGGGGGAGAGAGAGATGGTGTGAGGGGGAGAGAGAGATGGGGTGAGGGGGAGAGAGATGGATGGACTGAGGGAGAAAGAGAGAGAGAGAGATGGGCTGAGGGAGAGAGAGACGGATGGGGTGAGGGAGAGAGAGGGAGAGAGAGATAGAGAGAGAGATGGGGTGAGGGAGAGAGAGACGGATGGGCTGAGAGAGAGAGAGAGAGAGATGGGCTGAGGGAGAGAGAGAGAAAGAGAGATAGAGAGAGAGAGAGAGATGGGCTGAAGGGGAGAGAGACGGATGGGCTGAGGGAGAGAGAGCGAGAGAGAGAGAAAGATACAGAGATGGGCTGAGGGAGAGATAGAGAGAGAGAGATGGGCTGAGGGAGAGAGAGGGAGAGAGAGAGAAAGAGAGATAGAGAGAGAGAGAGAGAGATGGCGTGAGGGGGAGAGAGACGGATGGGCTGAGGGAGAAAGAGAGAGAGAGAGAGAGAGATGGGCTGAGGGAGAGAGAGAGATAGAGAGAGAGAGAGAGATGGGGTGAGGGGGAGAGAGGGAGAGAGAGAGAGATAGAGAGAGAGACGGGGTGAGGGGGAGAGAGACGGATGGACTGAGGGAGAAAGAGAGAGAGAGAGATGGGCTGAGGGAGAGAGAGGGAGAGAGAGAGAAAGAGAGATAGAGAGAGAAAGAGAGATGGGGTGAGGGGGAGAGAGGGAGAGAGAGAGACATAGAGAGAGAGATGGGGTGAGGGTGAGAGAGACGCATGGGCTGAGGGAGAGAGAGAGAGAGAGATGGGCTGAAGGGGAGAGAGACGGATGGGCTGAGGGAGAGAGAGCGAGAGAGAGAGAAAGATACAGAGATGGGCTGAGGGAGAGATAGAGAGAGAGAGAGATGGGCTGAGGGAGAGAGAGGGAGAAAGAGAGAGAGAGAGAGGGAGAGAGAGAGAAAGATACAGAGATGGGCTGAGGGAGAGATGGAGAAAGAGAGATAGAGAGAGAGAGAGAGATGGGCTGAGGGAGAGAGAGAGAAAGAGAGATGGAGAGAGAGAGAGAGACGTGGTTAGGGGGAGAGAGACGGATGGGCTGAGGGAGAGAGACAGAGAGAGAGAGAGTGAAAGAGAGATAGAGAGAGAGAGAGACGGGGTGAGGGGGAGAGAGACGGATGGGCTGAGGGAGAGAGAGAGAGAGAGAGAGAGAGATGGGTGAGGGGGAGAGAGACGGATGGGCTGAGGGAGAGAGAGCGAGAGAGAGAGAAAGATACAGAGATGGGCTGAGTGAGAGATAGAGAGAGAGAGAGATGGGCTGAGGGGGAGAGAGACGGATGGGCTGAGGGGGAAAGAGAGAGAGAGAGAGAGAGAGATGGGCTGAGGGAGAGAGAGGGAGAGAGATGGGCTGAGGGAGAGAGAGAGAAAGAGAGAAAGAGAGATAGAGAGAGAGAGAGAGAGAGAGATGGGCTGAGGGAGAGAGAGGGAGAGAGAGGGAGAAAGAGAGAGAGAGAGAGAGAGAGAGAGAGATGGGGTGAGGGGGAGAGAGACGGATGGGCTGAGGGGGAGAGAGCGAGAGAGAGAGAAAGATACAGAGATGGGCTGAGGGAGAGAGTGGGAGAGAGAGAGAAAGAGAGATAGAGAGAGAGACAGAGAGATGGGGTGAGGGGGAGAGAGACGGATGGGGTGAGGGGGAGAGAGAGATGGGGTGAGGGGGAGAGAGACGGATGGGGTGAGGGGGAGAGAGAGATGGGGTGAGGGGGAGAGAGACGGATGGGGTGAGGGGGAGAGAGAGACGGATGGGGTGAGGGGGAGAGAGAGACGGATGGGGTGAGGGGGAGAGAGAGACGGATGGGGTGAGGGGGAGAGAGAGATGGTGTGAGGGGGAGAGAGAGATGGGGTGAGGGGGAGAGAGACGGATGGGGTGAGGGGGAGAGAGAGATGGGGTGAGGGGGAGAGAGAGGTGGGCTGAGGGGGAGAGAGACGGATGGGCTGAGGGAGAAAGAGCGAGAGAGAGAGAAAGATACAGAGATGGGCTGATGGAGAGATAGAGAGAGAGTGAGACGGGGTGAGGGGGAGAGAGACGGATGGGCTGAGGGAGAGAGAGCGAGAGAGAGAGAAAGATACAGAGATGGGCTGAGGGAGACATAGAGAGAGAGAGATGGGCTGAGGGAGAGAGAGGGAGAGAGAGAGAAAGAGAGATAGAGAGAGAGATAGAGAGAGAGATGGGGTGAGGGAGAGAGAGACGGATGGGCTGAGAGAGAGAGAGAGAGAGATGGGCTGAGGGAGAGAGAGAGAAAGAGAGATAGAGAGAGAGAGAGAGAAGGGATGAGGAGGAGAGAGGGAGAGAGAGAGAAAGAGAGATAGAGAGAGAGAGAGAGAGAAAGATACAGAGATGGGCTGAGGGAGAGATAGAGAGAGAGAGATGGGCTGAGGGAGAGAGAGGGAGAGAGAGAGAAAGAGAGATAGAGAGAGAGAGAGAGTTGGGCTGAGGGGGAGAGAGACGGATGGGCTGAGGGAGAGAGAGCGAGAGAGAGATAAAGATACAGAGATGGGCTGAGGGAGAGAGAGAGAGAAAGAGAGATAGAGAGAGAGAGAGACATGGGCTGAGGGGGAGGGAGACGGATGGGCTGAGGGAGAAAGAGAGAGAGAGAGAGAGAGAAAGATACAGAGATGGGCTGAGGGAGAGATAGAGAGAGAGAGAGATGGGCTGAGGGAGAGAGAGAGAGAAAGATAGAAAGAGAGAGAGAGAGAGAGAGATGGGCTGAGGGAGAGAGAGGGAGAGAGAGAGAGATAGAGAGAGAGAGAGAGATGGGGTCAGGGGGAGAGAGGGAGAGAGAGAGAAAGAGAGATAGAGAGAGAGAGAGGGAGAGATGGGGTGAGGGAGAAAGAGAGAGAGAGAGAGAGAGATGGGCTGAGGGAGAGAGAGGGAGAGAGAGAGAAAGATAGAAAGAGAGAGAGAGAGAGATGGGGTGAGGGGGGGAGAGAGAGAGAGATAGAGAGAGAGATGGGGTGAGGGAGAGAGAGACGGATGGGCTGAGGGAGAGAGAGAGATAGAGAGAGAGATGGGCTGAGGGAGAGAGAGAGAAAGAGAGATAGAGAGAGAGAGAGATGGGGTGAGGGGGGGAGAGAGAGAGAGATAGAGAGAGAGATGGGGTGAGGGGGAGAGAGACGGATGGGCTGAGGGAGAGAGAGAGACAGAGAGAGATGGGGTGAGGGGGAGAGAGACGGATGGGCTGAGGGAGAGAGAGCGAGAGAGAGAGAAAGATACTGAGATGGGCTGAGGGACAGATAGAGAGAGAGATGGGCTGAGGGAGAGAGAGCAAGAGAGAGAGAAAGATACAGAGATGGGCTGAGGGAGAGACAGAGAGAGAGAGAGATGGTTTGAGGGAGAGAGAGAGAAAGAGAGATAGAGAGAGAGAGAGTGATGGGCTGAGGGGGAGAGAGACGGATGGGCTGAGGGAGAGGGAGAGAGAGAGAGAGATGGGCTGAGGGAGAGAGAGAGAGAGAGATGGGCTGAGGGAGAGAGAGGGAGAGAGAGAGATAGAGAGATAGAGAGAGAGATGGGGTGAGGGGGAGAGAGGGAGAGAGAGAGAGATAGAGAGAGAGATGGGGTGAGGGAGAGAGAGACGGATGGGCTGAGGGAGAGAGAGAGAGAGAGAGAAAGAGAGATAGAGATAGAGAGAGAGATGGGCTGAGGGGGAGAGAGACGGATGGGGTGAGGGGGAGAGAGATGGATGGGGTGAGGGGGAGAGAGACGGATGGGGTGAGGGGGAGAGAGAGACGGATGTGGTGAGGGGGAGAGAGAGATGGGGTGAGGGGGAGAGAGACGGATGGGGTGAGGGGGAGAGAGAGATGGGGTGAGGGGGAGAGAGAGATGGGCTGAGGGGGAGAGAGACGGATGGGCTGAGGGAGAGAGAGCGAGAGAGAGAGAAAGATACAGAGATGGGATGACGGAGAGAGAGAGAGAGAGATGGGCTGAGGGAGAGAGAGAGAAAGAGAGATAGAGAGAGAGAGAGAGATGGGCTGAGGGGGAGAGAGACGGATGGGCTGAGGGAGAGAGAGAGAGAGAGTGAGAGACGGGGTGAGGGGGAGAGAGAGAAAGAGAGATAGAGAGAGAGAGAGAGATGGGGTGAGGGGGAGAGAGACGGATGGGCTGAGGGAGAGAGAGAGAGAGAGAGAGATGGGCTGAGGGAGAGAGAGAGAAAGAGAGATAGAGAGAGAGAGAGTGATGGGCTGAGGGGGAGAGAGACGGATGGGCTGAGAGAGAAAGAGAGAGAGAGAGAGATGGGCTGAGGGGGAGAGAGACGGATGGGCTGAGGGAGAGAGAGCAAGAGAGAGAGAAAGATACAGAGATGGGCTGAGGGAGAGACAGAGAGAGAGAGAGATGGTTTGAGGGAGAGAGAGAGAAAGAGAGATAGAGAGAGAGAGAGTGATGGGCTGAGGGGGAGAGAGACGGATGGGCTGAGGGAGAGGGAGAGAGAGAGAGAGATGGGCTGAGGGAGAGAGAGAGAGAGAGATAGAGGGAGAGATGGGCTGAGGGAGAGAGAGAGAAAGAGAGATGGGCTGGGGGAGCGAGAGAGAGAGAGAGACGGGGTGAGGGGGAGAGAGAGAAAGAGAGATAGAGAGAGAGAGAGAGATGGCGTGAGGGGGTGAGAGACGGATGGGCTGAGGGAGAGAGAGAGAGAGAGACGGGGTGAGGGGGAGAGAGAGAAAGAGAGATAGAGAGAGAGAGAGAGATGGGCTGAGGGAGAGAGAGGGAGAGAGAGAGAAAGATACAGAGATGGGCTGAGGGAGAGAGAGAGAAAGAGAGAGAGAGAGAGAGAGAGAGACGGGGTGAGGGGGAGAGAGACGGATGGGCTGAGGGAGAGATAGAGAGAGAGAGAGATGGGCTGAGGGAGAGATAGAGAGAGAGAGAGATGGGCTGAGGGAGAGAGAGAGAAAGAGAGATAGAGAGAGAGAGAGAGATGGGCTGAGGGGGAGAGAGACGGATGGGCTGAGGGAGAGAGAGAGAGAGAGAGATGGGCTGAGGGAGAGAGAGGGAGAGAGAGAGAGAGATAGAGATAGAGTTGGGCTGAGGGAGAGAGAGAGAAAGAGAGATAGAGAGAGAGAGAGATGGGCTGAGGGGGAGAGAGATGGATGGGCTGAGGGAGAAAGAGAGAGAGAGAGAGAGAGAGAGACGGGGTGAGGGGGAGAGAGAGAAGGAGAGAGATAGAGAGAGAGAGAGATAGGGTGAGGGGGAGAGAGACGGATGGGCTGAGGGGGAGAGAGAGAGAGAGAGAGAGAGAGAGAGAGACGGGGTGAGGGGGAGTGAGAGAAAGAGAGATAGACAGACAGAGAGAGAGATGGGGTGAGGGTGAGAGAGACGGATGGGCTGAGGGAGAGAGAGCGAGAGAGAGAGAAAGATACAGAGATGGGCTGAGGGAGAGAGAGAGAGAGAGAGAAAGATGGGCTGAGGGAGAGAGAGGGAGAGAGAGAGAAAGATACAGAGATGGGCTGAGGGAGAGATGGAGAAAGAGAGATAGAGAGAGAGAGAGAGATGGGCTGAGGGAGAGAGAGAGAAAGAGAGATGGAGAGAGAGAGAGAGACGTGGTTAGGGGGAGAGAGACGGATGGGCTGAGGGAGAGAGACAGAGAGAGAGAGAGTGAAAGAGAGATAGAGAGAGAGAGAGACGGGG
>NC_090375.1:208794920-208797420 GCF_036365525.1 Heterodontus francisci | reverse complement strand
GAGACGGATGCGCTGAGGGAGAAAGAGAGAGAGATAGAGAGAGAGAGAGATGGGCTGAGGGAGAGAGAGGGAGAGAGAGAGAGAGAGATAGAGAGAGAGATGGGGTGAGTGAGAGAGAGAAGGATGGGGTGAGGGGGAGAGAGACGGATAGGCTGAGGGAGAAAGAGAGAGAGTGAGAGAGAGAGAGAGAGATAGAGAGAGAGATGGGGTGAGGGAGAGAGAGACGGATGGGCTGAGGGAGAGAGAGACGGATGGGCTCAGGGAGAAAGAGAGAGAGAGATGGGCTGAGGGAGAGAGAGACGGATGGGGTGAGGGAGAGAGAGGGAGGGAGAGAGAGAGAGATAGAGAGAGAGATGGGGTGAGGGAGAGAGAGATGGTTGGGCTGAGGGAGAGAGAGACGGATGGGGTGAGGGAGAGAGAGGGAGAGAGAGAGATAGAGAGACAGAGAGAGAGATGGGGTGAGGGAGAGAGAGCGAGAGAAAGATACGGAGATGGGCTGAGGGAGAGAGAGAGAGAGAGATGGGCTGAGGGAGAGAGAGAGACGGATGGGCTGAGGGAGAGAGAGGGAGAGAGAGAGAGAGATGGGGTGAGGGAGAGAGAGACGGATGGGTTGAGGGGGAGAGAGACAGATGGGCTGAGGGAGAAAGAGAGAGAGAGAGTGAGAGAGAGATGGGCTGAGGGATAGAGAGGGAGAGAGAGAGAGAGAGATAGAGAGAGAGATGGGGTGAAGGAGAGAGAGACGGATGGGGTGAGCGGGAGAGAGACGGATGGGCTGAGGGAGAAAGAGAGAGAGAGAGAGAGAGAGAGAGAGATAGAGAGAGAGATGCGGTGAGGGAGAGAGAGACGGATGGGGTGATGGAGAGAGAGGGAGGGAGAGAGAGAGAGAGATGGGCTGGGGGAGAGAGAGGGAGAGAGAGATTGAGATAGAGAGAGAGAGATGGGGTGAGGGAGAGAGAGACGGATGGGGTGAGGGGGAGAGAGACGGATGGTCTGAGGGAGAAAGAGAGAGAGAGAGAGATAGACGGATGGGGTGAGGGAGAGAGAGGGAGGGAGAGAGAGAGAGATAGATAGAGAGATGGGGTGAGGGAGAGAGACGGATGGGGTGAGGGAGAAAGAGAGAGAGAGAGAGAGAGAGATGGGCTGAGGGAGAGAGTGAGAAAGAGAGATAGAGAGAGAGAGAGAGACGGGGTGAGGGGGAGAGAGACGGATGGGCTGAGGGAGAGAGAGCGAGAGAGAGAGAAAGATACAGAGATGGGCTGAGGGAGAGATAGAGAGAGAGAGATGGGCTGAGGGAGAGACAGAGAAAGAGAGATAGTGAGAGAGAGAGAGAGAGAGATGGGGTGAGGGGGAGAGAGGGAGAGAGAGATGGGCTGAGGGAGAGAGAGGGATAGAGAGAGATAGAGAGAGAGATGGGGTGAGGGAGAGAGAGGGAGAGAGAGAGAGAGAGAGAGAGAGAGAGATGGGCTGAGGGAGAGAGAGAGAAAGAGAGATAGAGAGAGAGAGAGAGACGGGGTGAGGGGGAGAGAGACGGTAGGGCCGAGGGAGAGAGACTGAGAGAGAGAGAAAGATACAGAGATGGGCTGAGGGAGAGATAGAGAGAGAGAGAGAGATGGGCTGAGGGAGAGAGAGACGGATGGGCTGAGTGAGAGAGAGACGGATGGGCTGAGGGAGAAAGAGAGAGAGAGAGAGAGATGGGCTGAGGGAGAGTGCGGGAGAGAGAGAGATAGAGAGAGAGATGGGGTGAGGGAGAGAGAGGGAGAGAGAGAGAGATAGAGAGAGAGATGGGGTGAGGGAGAGAGAGACGGATGGGCTGAGGGAGAGAGAGACGGATGGGCTGAGGGAGAAAGAGAGAGAGAGAGAGAGATGGGCTGAGGTTGAGAGAGACGGATGGGCTGAGTGAGAGAGAGAGACGGATGGGCTGAGGGAGAAAGAGAGAGAGAGAGAGAGAGAGAGAGATGGGCTGAGGGAGAGAGAGACGGATGGGGTGAGGGAGAGAGAGGGAGGGAGAGAGAGAGAGATTGTGAGAGAGATGGGGTGAGGGAGAGAGAGACGGATGGGATGAGGGAGAGAGAGACGGATGGGGTGAGGGAGAAAGAGAGAGAGAGAGATGGGCTGAGGGAGAGTGCGGGAGAGAGAGAGATAGAGAGTGAGATGGGGTGAGGGAGAGAGAGGGAGAGAGAGAGAGATAGAGAGAGAGATGGGGTGAGGGAGAGAGAGACGGATGGGCTGAGGGAGAGAGAGACGGATGGGCTGAGGGAGAAAGAGAGAGAGAGAGAGAGATGGGCTGAGGTAGAGAGAGACGGATGGGCTGAGTGAGAGAGAGAGACGGATGGGCTGAGGGAGAAAGAGAGAGAGAGAGAGAGAGAGAGAGAGATGGGCTGAGGGAGAGAGAGACGGATGGGGTGAGGGAGAGAGAGGGAGGGAGAGAGAGAGAGATTGTGAGAGAGATGGGGTGAGGGAGAGAGAGACGGATGGGCTGAGGGAGAGAGAGACGGATGGG
>NC_090375.1:206642420-206647420 GCF_036365525.1 Heterodontus francisci | reverse complement strand
AGAGAGTGTGTCCATGCGTGTGTGTTTGTGTGTGATGGAGGGAGAGAGTGTGTGTGCATTTGTGTGAGAGTGTCTGCGTGTGAGAGACAGTGTATGTGTGGGAGTGAGAGAGTGTGCGTGTGAGTGTGTGTGTGAGAGAGAGAGTGTAGCTGTGCATGTGTGTGAGGGGGATAGAGTGCTTGTCTGCGTGTGTTTGCGTGTATGAGAGAGTGTATGTGTCTGAGAGAGTGTGTGATTGTGAGAGAAAGTGTGTGTGCGTTTGTGTGAGAGTGTTTGTGTGTGAGAGACAGTGTATGTGTGGGAGTGAGCGTGTGCGTGTTAGTGTGTGTGTGAGAGAGAGAGTATGTCTGTGCTTGTATGCATGTGTCTGAGTGAGTGTAAGCGTGAGAGAGTGTGTGATTGTGAGAGAAAGTGTGTGAGAGAGAGAGTGTGTGTGCGTGTGTGTGAGATTGTGCATGTGCGTATGTGTGAGTGTGAGAGAGAGCCTGTGTCTGTGCATGTGTGTGTGTGAGGGAGTTAGAGTGCTTGTATGAGTGTGTTTGCGTGTATGAGAGAGTGTATGTGTCTGAGAGAGTGTGTGATTGTGAGAGAAAGTGTGTGTGCATGTGAGAGAGAGCGTGTGCATGTGTGTGAGAGGGAGAGAGTGTATGCATGTGTATGTGTGTTGGAGAGAGAGTGTGTGTGTGTGAGAGAGAGCGTGTGCATGTGTGTATGAGAGAGAGTGTTTGTGTGTGAAAGAGACTGTGTGTGCGTGTGAAAGAGTGTGCATGTGTGTGTGTGAGAGAGAGAAAGAGAGAGAGAGAGAGAGAGAAAGTGTGTGTGTGAGAGAGAGAGTGTGTGTGTTTTTGAGAGAGAGAGAGTGTGCATGTGAGAGTGTGTGCATCTGTGTGAGACAGTGTGTGTGTGAGAGGGAGAGTGTGCGTGTAAGAGTGTGTGTGTTTTTGAGAGAGAGAGAGTGTGTGTGTGCGGGTGTGTGTGTGTGAGAGAGAGAGAGAGAGAAGGAAAGAGTGTCAGAGAGTGTGCATGTGTGTGAGTGATAGAGCACGTGTGTGTGTGAGAGAGAGAGAAAGAGACAGAGAAAGACAGAGAGAGTGTTTGAGAGAGAGAGTATGTGTGTGTATGTGTGTGTACGAGAGTGTGTGTGTGTGTGTGTGTATGTGTGTGAGCGAGTGTTTGTGCGTGAAAGAGACTCTGTGTGTGACAGAGAGAGAGTGTGTGTGTGTGAGTGTGTGTGTGTGCATGTGTGTGTGTGTGTGAGAGAGAGAGTGTGCGTGTGAGAGTGTGTGTGTGTGCATGTGTGTGTGTGAGAGAGAGTGTGTGTGTGTGCATGTCTGTGTGTGAGAGGGACTGTGTGTGTGTGAGAGATTTGTGTGTGTGTGAGAGTGTGTGTGTGTGCATGTGTGTTTGTGAGAGAGAGTGTGTGTGTGTGAGAGTGTGTGTGTGAGAGAGAGAGTGTGCGTATGAGAGAGAGAGTGTGCGTGTGAGAGTGTGTGTGTGTGAGAGAGAGAGTGTGTGTGTGTGAGAGTGTGTGCGTCTGTGTGAGAGAGTGTGTGTGTGAGAGAGAGAGTGTGCATGTGAGAGTGTGTGCGTCTGTGTGGGAGAGTGTGTGTGTGAGAGAGAGAGTGTGTATGTGAGAGTGTGTGCGTCTGTGTGAGAGAGTGTGTGTGTGAGAGAGAGAGTGTGTGTGTGTGAGAGAGAGAGTGTGTGTGAAAGAGAGTGTGTGTGTGTGAGAGTGTGTGCGTCTGTGTGAGAGAGTGTGTGTGAGAGAGAGAGTGTGTGTGAAAGAGAGTGTGTGTGTGTGAGAGAGAGAGTGTGTGTGAAAGAGAGTGTGTGTGTGTGAGAGTGTGTGCGTCTGTGTGAGAGGGTGTGTGTGAGAGAGAGAGTGAGTGTGAAAGAGAGTGTGTGTGTGTGAGAGAGATAGTGTGTGTGAAAGAGAGTGTGTGCATGTGAGAGTGTGTGCGTCTGTGTGAGAGAGTGTGTGTGTGAGAGAGAGAGTGTGTATGTGTGAGAGAGAGAGTGTGTGTGAAAGAGAGTGTGTGTGTGAGAGTGTGTGCGTCTGTGTGAGAGAGTGTGTGTGTGAGAGAGAGAGTGTGTGTGAGAGAGTATGTGTGCATGTATGTGTGTGAGAGAGAGTTTGTGTTTGCATGTGTGTGTGATAGAGAGTGTGTGTGTGAGAGTGTGTGTGTGAGAGAGAATGTGCGCATGCGTGTGTGTGTGTCTGTGTGAGAGGGAGAGAGAGTCTGCCTGTGCGTGTCTGTTTGTGTGAGTGAGAGAGTGTGTGCGTGTGCATTTGAGTGTGTGAGATAGAGTGCGATAGTGTGTCTGCGTGTGCGTGAGAGAGAGAGAGAGGGAGCGCATGTGCGTGTGTTAGAGACAGAGATCGTGTGTGTGCATGTGTATGTATGAGAGATAGAGAGAGAGCGTGTGTGTGTATGTGTGTGAGAGAGTGTGTGTTTGTGTGTGTGTGCGAGAGAGAGTGTGCATGTGAGAGTGAGTGTGTGAGTGTGTGAGAGAGACATTGTGTGTGAGAGAGACAGTGTGTGCATGCATGTGCATGTGTGTTAGCGAGAGAGTTTGTTTGAGAGAGTGCATGTGTGTGAGAGAGAGAGACAGAGAGAGACAGAGAGAGAATGCGTTTGTGAGAGAGAGCGTGTGTGTGCATGTGTGTGCATGAGGGTGTGTGTGTGTGAGAGAGAGCGTGTGCGTGTGTGTATGTGTGAGAGTGTTTGTGTGTGAATGAGACTGCGCGTGTGTGAGAGAGAGAGAGTATGTGAGAGTGTGTGTGTGTGAGAGAGTGTGTGGTGCATGGGGGTGTGTGAGGGGGAGAGCGAGTGTGTGCCTGCATGTACATATGTGTGAGAGGGAGAGAGTCTGTGTGTGTGTGTGTATGTGTGAGAGTGTATTTGTGCATGAAAGAGACTCTGTGTGTGACAGAGAGAGAGTGCTTCTGTGTGAGTGTGTGTGCATGAGAGAGTGTGCGTGTGAGAGACAGTGTGTGCGTGTGAGAGTGTGTGTGTGTGAGAGTGTGTGCGTGTGAGAGAGAGAGTACGTGTAAGAGTGTGTGCGTCTGTGTGAGAGAGTGTGTGTGAGAGAGAGTTTGTGTGTGTCAAAGAGAGTGAGTGTGTGAGAGGGAGAGCGTGTGTGTGTGCGTGTGTGTGATAGACAGTGTGTGTGTGTGAAAGAGAGAGTGCGTGTGAGAGTGTGTGCGTCTGTGTGAGAGAGTGTGTGTGAGAGAGAGTTTGTGTGTGTGAGAGGGAGAGCATGTATGTGTGAGAGGGAGAGCATGTATGTGTGTGTGCGTGTGCGTGTGCGTGAGAGAGTGTGTGTCTGAGAGAGAGTGTGTGCATGTGTGTGTGTGTCTGTGTGAGAGGGAGAGAGAGTCTGCCTGTGCGTGTCTGTTTGTGTGAGTGAGAGAGTGTGCGCGTGTGCATTTGTGTGTGTGAGATAGGGTGTGATAGTGTATGTGCATGTGCATAAGAGAGAGAAAGCATGAGCGTGTGTTAGAGACAGAGATTGTGTGTGTGCATGTGTATGTATGAGAGATAGAGAGAGAGCGTGTGTGTGTATGAGTGTGAGAGAGTGTGTGTTTCTGTGTGTGTGTGTGTGTGTATGTGTGTGAGAGAGTGTGTGTTTCTGTGTGTGTGTGTGTGTGTATATGAGATAGAGTGTGTGTGTGAGAGAGCGTGTGTGTGTATGTGTGTGATTGTGAGAGGAAGTGTGTGTGCGTGAGAGAGAGTGTGTGCATTCATGTGTGTGAGAGGGAGAGTGAGTGTGTCTGTGCGTGTGTGTTTTTGAGAGTGTTTGTGTGTGAATGAGACTGTGCGTGTGAGAGAGAGAGCGTGTGTGAGAGTGTGTGTGCGTGAGAGAGTATGTGGTGCATGGGGGTGTGTGAGGGGGAGAGCGAGTGTGTGTCTGCATGTGCATGTGTGTGAGAGGGAGAGAGTGTGTGCGTGTTAGAGAGAGAGAGAGAGAGAGTGTTTGTGTGTGTGAGAGAGAGAGTGCTTTTAAGAAGAATGTGTGTGTGTGTGTGAGAGAAAGTGTGAGTGAATGTGTGTGGGAGAGTGGTTGTGTGTGAAAGAGACTATGTGTGTGTGATAGAGAGTGTGTGTGACAGTGAGTGTGTGCATGTGAGAGAGAGTGCGTGTGAGAGCGTGTGCGTCTGTGTAATAGGGAGTGTGTGTGAGAGAGAGAGTGTGTGTGAGAGAGAGGTTGTGCGTGTGAAAGAGAGTGTGTGTGTGAGAGGGAGAGCGTGTGTGTGTGTGAGAGGGAGAGCGTGTGTGTGTGTGAGAGTGCGTGTGAGAGTGTGTGCGTCTGTGTGAGAGAGTGTGTGAGTGTGTGTTTGTCTGTGTGTGAGAGAGAGAGTGTGTGAGAGAGCGTGTGTGTGTATGTGTGTGATTGTGAGAGGAAGTGTGTGTGCGTGAGAGAGAGTGTGTGCATTCATGTGTGTGAGAGGGAGAGGGAGTGTGTCTGTGCGTGTGTGTTTTTGAGAGTGTTTGTGTGTGAATGAGACTGTGCGTGTGAGAGAGAGAGTGTGTGAGAGTGTGTGTGCGTGAGAGAGCATGTGGTGCATGGGGGTGTGTGAGGGGGAGAGCGAGTGTGTGTCTGCATGTGCATGTGTGTGAGAGGGAGAGAGTGTGTGCGTGTTAGAGAGAGAGAGAGAGAGTGTGTGTGTGTGTGTGTGTGTGTGTGTGTGTGTGTGTGTGTGTGTGTGTGTGTGAGAGAGAGTGCTTTTAAGAAGAATGTGTGTGTGTGTGTGAGAGAAAGTGTGAGTGAGTGTGTGTGGGAGAGTGGTTATGTGTGATAGAGAGTGTGTGTGTGACAGAGAGTGTGTGCATGTGAGAGAGAGTGCGTGTGAGAGAGAGGTTGTGCGTGTGAAAGAGAGTGTGTGTGTGAGAGGGAGAGCGTGTGTGTGTGTGTGAGAGTGTGTGCGTGTGAGAGAGAGAGTGTGTGCGTCAGTGTGAGAGAGTGTGTGAGAGGGAGAGTGTGTGTGAGAGGGAGAG